>NW_028288620.1:272500-520000 GCF_059628265.1 Tinamus guttatus
TGACCAGCCTGTCTCCTTTTTTCCTCCTTACTCTTGTCCTGTTCTTTGTTCATTTCTTGGTTTGCCTTGTTTTGTCTGTTCTTAGTGGTTTTGGTTTAGGCTGTTTGTTTGTTTTAGGCTTTGGGGCCCTACGGGAAAATTGTGTTTGTGTCAAGTTTGCGTACTTTTTGTAGTTGCTGCTATTCATGGATTTGAGTTCCTGAGGCGGGCTTCCTTGCACTATGCTAATAGCATACAGATAAAAACATCTATTGGACTGATCACAGCAAAAAGTGAATTGTACAAGTGTTCATGACAGAATGAAATGAATAATAAATACATGACTGAAAAAAAAGCTTATTTAAATATATACATGTATATATAACATGTTTACGTGATATATATATATATATATATGAGAGCGTGTATGTATCAGAAAAAGGTCATGTTATATGACAGTCTTCTACTTCTCTTATAGCTTGTATAAAACTTAACTTCTACTGAGTTGTATGTGCTCAAAAAGAACCAGGCCTGGAATACTGGCAAATCTGCATATACTATTTTGCAGATTTCTTATTACCAAAGCCATACTCACAAGCTAAAAAAAAGACTTACACAGTACAAATTGTCATGAAACAGAGGAATTTGTAGAAGAATACAGATTTTAAATGATGAAGTAGGTATAATTTTCCATGGCTAACTCTTTCCTGAGGTGGGGGACATGACATAAGTCTCTGAGTATCTTGAGAGTGTAAATAAAAGGCAGGAGAAGAATCACTCAGGGTGATAAACAGGGATTTAAACAGCAGTAATGGGATTAAAGTAAGAATGGAAAAGTTCAAACTGCATATTGGAGAATTCTTTCTGCAGGTGCGTTAACAAATAAATCAACATAAAGTGCTAAACAGCACTTTTACCTTTGGAGACTTCAAACACAAAAATGTAGATTTCACTTCTGAAAAAAAAAATCCTTTTGTAAGGAAAGTTTTGGATCAATTAAGCATTTAAAGTTAAAAAAAATACACATTTTCAACATCATTGCCATGTGCCATTGCACAACCCAAACCACTGAAGGTTTCCGTATCCTGCATCAGCTTGGTCAGGTATACTATTGCGGCTGTGGTGGACCTCTGCAAACGGGTCACCTCAGCCAGATTGCACACACGCTAAACTTTCTAATCTGAGCTTCTTCTACTTTGCTGGCAGATGTGCATGTACCATAACTCTCTAAAAAGATTCTGTCTAGACAGTCAAAATACTTTTGTATATTTTTAATGAGTTTTCTTAACTTCAGTCATTTGATCGTGTTTGATTAAGCTGTCAAATGAGGAAGGTCTGAGGAACTGGTAACTTCTTAAAGAAAGGAAGAAAAACCAACAAACGAGAAATGAGTGGGATAAGGACATAACATTTTAGCCTGCTACAGATGCCACAAGAGCAGCACGTTCAGCTCCAACTTCAGTCTTTGAATAGATTCAATTAGAGTAGTTTTATAGACAGGCCTCTCAGTAGCCCAGTTAAGGCACAAGGAAAGCATTGATAGCTATAATATCCATATCTCAAGGAAAAATTTTTTTAAAAAAAGAAAATTCCTAAGTAGATAGGAGAGAAGAAAGCATTCCTGATCATTGTTGTTCTTTTACCTGATTCTGCATAGAGAAGATAATTTTGTCTTCAATTATTGTCTCTTCCATCAGTCTATTATGCTTTATTTTTCTTTAGAATTAGCACAAGCCTTATAGTTCCTCTCCATAGCTCAATCTACATCTAATGTTAGCATGTTAGCTGCAGCTGTTAATATGTGTAGGCTGGTATTTATTAAAACAGTCACATGAGTTTTGCCATGTACTAGTAGAGTATATTCATTTTCTTTTGTGGGAATTGTTATGACATCACAGTATGAATATGCTCACTGTGTTCTGCTTTTTTAAAATTATTATCTCACTTTTTTATTATTATTATTATTCTCAGATAATAAAGAAACTCTCAGAGGGCATGAGATCCTACAAATTATTGTGCTTTAGCAATCCGTTTCAGAATTGAATTGAATCTTGGACTATATTCTAAAATTTGATACAGACTCAAATTTATGCATTGGAAAAAAAAAAAAAAAAAGCATACTTCGGGACATAGAACTAACACCCTGAAACCTTTTCCCGGAACACTGCACTCTAATTCTGAAGCTCAGTGAAATAGGGATTCCACAAAAAATGTGAGCTGCAGCTTAAAACAAAACGAAGTGATAAAGATTTTTATTCTAGTTGCACCTCTACAGTCAAAGTGGATTTTTTTTTTCTGAACAGATACAATTTATTCTGTACAAGTGCAAATTATTTTCATATGATATAGCTGCATCCACGCTAGAAAGCTTACACAATTTTACCTCTGCTTAACTGATAAATACAGTATAACTTGCATACAAATAAGTCCTTATGATAGAGACAAGAATGCATACAGAAAATATAATACCATATGCTTTCTCATTAGAATTCTGAATGTCCTCCCTCATATGTTAAAGAGTTCAAATAACAGAATATTATCTATCATAACTTCCCTTGAGGAACCAAATGGAAAAGCAAGAATTGCTTAAACCTGTCCTTTGTGATTTCTTTGAGGAAAAAGAACCGTTATTCAGGTCAAGTGAGCTCCACAGATATGATATCTCAATCTCTCCAGAAACAGGACAAACGTGGGAAGAGTTCACTTGTATCAAATTAAAGGCCGTAATTAGAAAAAAATAGCTAAATATTGAGAAAGCAATAAAAAAGCGAATTATTGTGAATGCAAGAAAAGTAATACAAGAAAATGAAGACAATACACTAAAAGAAAATGAAGACAATACACTAAAATCTTTCTCCCAAGAAAAAAGGAGAAAGGTCTAGTTTATAGAGGAAAGAAAGAAAAAAAAAAAAAAGCCAAAAAGTCCCAAATCTCTCCTCATATTAGAGATTCTCTAGCCCCTCAGTCTTTCTATCTTCAGCCCTTAGCTGGACTGTTGGAGCAGATCCATATTTCTTATGCAGTGAAGGGCACAGAACAAGACACAGCATGCCATATGAGATCTCAGTAGTGTAAGTAGAAGTTGCTAGTCCTGCCTACCACTTCCTTATTTCATATAGTCACTATAAGACTTTTCAAGGCTCCTCTCACAGTCTTTCTTGCCTAAATTGAAGAGCAGCAGGAGATAGTAGTCTGAGGGCAAGACAAGTCCCTGCATCCTCTCCACAAGATCCTGAATGCAAGTCCCAGAACGCCACAAGCTTTCCTAGACAGCAGGTCAGGTGAGCAGGTGGGGATCTCAGCCCCCCATAGTGGGAGTCTCCCACTACTTACTTGCTCCAATGTGGATGAGGCTCAGTTGGCCTAGATGAACGTTTAACAGTGTTCCTGTTCTGAATTTGCAAATCTTCTGGTGGAGCAGAAGACCTAAATTCATTGTTGAATAATTGCGAAGGAAATTGATTACCTAGGTAAAATTCCTTTTCTATTAATGCAAAACTATAGTTAATTTGTATCTAGATTAAAAACAAGCAAGCCAAAGAAGGTAACCCTTTCAGCCTGAGTTTTCTAGTCTCCTGTAAAATTGTGTAAATGCAGTCTGACAAGTCTTGGACAAAATAAAAATAAAAGGTAGGGATGGAGGGATAGTGTAGGAAAAAAGTACATCACTCAGTCAATAGAGAAGCGATCAACCCATCAGTAACATCAGTCAATAATAATGGAACAAATTTAATTTCATTCTGAGAGGAGATCCTACATGTAGTTATAAAATCTGATAAAGATAAGTGCTTTCTCTGACTTTGTTCTCTTTTAGAGAAATCTTAAGCAGGTTTGATAAGATTTTTTTACCCTTGCATGTGATTGTTCAGGAAGATAATAATTCTTGCTCCACTGTTATCCCTGTTCCTTTTTTTTTATTGAAGAAATAAACAAGAACAAGTAAACAAGAACCAATGGACTTGTTTCTGCCAGCATTTCCTTTGAGATAAATACTAGAACTTTTATTAAGAAACAATCATAAAATCTGTAATGCAGTGATGATATAATCTGTAAAAAAAGAACAACTGGATGAGATAGAAGTCAGGATAAGTTAAACTTCGCTTCACCAGAAAAGCCCTGCTTCCTGCTTCTGTGCTGTCATTCTGCGATCTCATATTTCCTCAGAAGAACATAATATATCTCTGTCTCAGTCATGTTAGCCACAAGCTGTTGGAAAGCAAATCCATTTTTTTTGCGTGTGTAATATTTGCATAAGTATCTTTTGCCTAACTGATCTTGTCCCTACATTTTTCTCTGCATTTTGTCAATCCATTTGTTCCCTTGGCTCTGTAGAAAGCTGGATGGGAAAACTGATCTGGTTAACAAAACAACTTTCTGTTTTTCTTCTGGGGTTCTTATTTGATGGACTTCCTCGTCCAAAAAGAGATAGAGCTGGAGAAGAATGAACTGAGGTAGCTGAGGTCGATGGACATAAGGAAACTGGCATTAAAAACAAACAGGAGACATAAACATAACTGTCATCTTTTAGAAAGCCAACATCTCTTTCTGCAGCCACATCAAATGAGCTGGTGTGGGCCTTCTTGTTTTACTTTTCTGAATTTTGATTGAATGGAAGTTATTTAGCACACCAGTTGTATTGGTTCTTTCTTTCATGTCATAAAGCTCTGCACTGGTAAGTATTCTTAAACACAGACTAGACAAAAGTAGCATAATCTGTGTTTTCTGGTAAATTATTTTATTCAAGCAACCAAATATAAACAACAGGTGTAGAAAGAAGTAATGCAAGCGATTGAGGAGTTAATTTAACTGGATGAGTAAACATGAATCAGAGCAAAGCGATAGATCGTCTCTCTTTTATGACTTCATGACAAACCAACATATATTTCAGCATCTGAAGATTTTTGCTGCTCATCAGAAGCAGAGCACCAACCTATCTGTTTGTAACCATGTTATGTAACAGCCACATAACTGTGCATATAGTATGTATGTTTGGATAAGTATGAATCAAAGGCTTCCGGACAGTCCAAAGGCTAGTTTGAATCAACATATTCACATTAAAAAGCATAAACCAGAGAACTGATATCTGTATTGTCATTTTGGGACATAGCTAACCGAGCTTGTACAACTCTTTCCTTAAAAATTATATTCTTATTCTGCTCTGAGAAAAAAAAAAAAGCTAAATCTTACTACCTAATGATTTGAATGTACAGTACACTTTATTTATGTCATGTAGCAAAATTAGTTGAAACTAAGAATGATAATAATAATAATGATAACAATAACAGAATTTAACAGAATTAACAGAAAAGGTCAAAAAATGTAGCCAACCGGAAAAATGTACCAGCTATAGAAACAATTATTCTAGGTTGGAAGCTTTGGATGGAATATCTACTTTATTGATATATAAAACCATATGATCACTGCTGTATCAAAAATAAAATAGAGGCAGTTGAATGTTGTGATATATTACAGAAAACTTTGAAGATGCTGATATGGATATATAATACAAATCTTCTATTAAACATATCTCTCATAGCATAGGCAATAGCATGGTGAATTTCATCACACTTGGCAAATTAAAGCAAAATACTAATGAGGCTTTTGAATCATTGTACTGTGCCCCAATGTGCAGTAATGATCTTAATAAATTTAAGTATATCTATGACAACACAAACATTAATTTAGAAGCATTAAAATTCTTCCAAAGCCATTCACCTCCAAAAACCATTTAGGGTAAAAATTGCTTGGTTTTAAAGTGATTTTGCCCTGTGGATGTTAATAACATACCTGAAATTCTCCTTAAGCATTTAGTTATTTTGTAGGTAAGTTTGGTAATATGCATGCTTTCTTTAATTGGAATGAAAATCCATAATGAAAATACCAAGCTACTTTTTACTGAACACACTTTAACCACTTCACCTCCCCAAATCTTTTATCTAGCTTTTAATGCTTCTATAGTTGGTCAAAACTATAGAATATTATTGCTGTCAGAGCACTATAACATTACTATAATCATTAGAAAAATAAATTTTAAAGTTGTAGTTTAAAAAATAATTTTTAATAATTTTTAGTTCCTTTTCAATACTGTTTACTTCAAAACGAAGCTTAGTTTTATTATTTCTTCCCTAAAGTTTGTTTGTTTATTTCTTTATTTATTAACCTTTCATAAGAGTAATTAAAGGGAAGCTTTATTAATTTTAAGAATATCTATAAAAGGTATAATTCTTCTTTCCCAGTCCATTTCCATTCAAACTCCTCCACAGGGCTGCAATTTCTGGATCTGTGTCGTAATTCTACCATAATTCTTGCAGAGAAGTATCATAAGCCAACTCTATCCTTCCCATGCTAGTCAACTGTTCCTTCAATACAGCAACAGAATTCAGCATGAATTGGATGAAGAGAAATGCAGTTCAGGAGACAGACAGTTACAAAAGAGATATGGGATTGATTGGCATTAAAGCATCTGTGGAAGAGTTATAGAAGAATTACAGCACAGCCTCTGAAATTGCAGCCTCCACACCTCATGAGAAAGAAGGGGACCTACAAGAGAAACCATTAATAAAAAAATCTGCCTTCCAACTAAACCTGCATCAAAAATCTTTTTTTTTCTTTTATCTGCAACTTCATTTCACGAGCATCTTTTATTAACTATGTGAAACTTGATTGTGACTTCAATTCAACAATGGTTACAATTCTAGAACAGTTTTAATTCAAAGTCAGGGGCTGCTTTTTAAAAAACAGGTAGCTTTCCCAATTCATTCTTCAAATCCCTCCTTATTGATACAGCTGGAAAAATAATATGATTTACACTTATTTGAATGTGAAGTGACATAGTGACATATCTACATACATATTTACACACATTTGAATATGAAGTGACATAGTGACATATCTACACAATCATATAGATTTTTACCATTGAAAAAATAAACTGAACTTATTGAAAGTTCTCTTGCAATGGTATTACATATATTCTTGTTCTGACTGATATTGAAAAAATTCAATATGTGTTCTATGTCACTGCATATTCAAATTTTCTGATTATATTTTGCTTTAATCAAAAGAACATCTTTTCTTTAATCAAAGGAATAGTTTGCATTTAACTATATACTAAGTCTTTCTTGCTCCAGATTTTACAAATAAAGATCATTATGAAGTTAAATGTAATGAATATAGACTTTATTCTTTAGTTCCTCTCTGTGTACAATTTTTTAAGAAGTGCTGATACAAGAATCTTAGTAAGATGATATAGTTATTGTGATATATTGTGATATAATTAGTGTGTCTTGTTAGCTCTGTTGTCAAAAGTTCTCACAAGTTCTGTCTCCAGACAAAACTATTCCTAGGTGATAAGAAAATAAAACACCATTGGCACTAGGTGGTGAAGTTCAAAATATGAATGTATGTGCTTTTGGAAATTCTCTTTCCTATTCTTTTGTTTTGTTTTGTTTTGTTTTTTCATATATATTTGTTGCCTTTGTCTTGCTTTATCTGCTATTCACCATCAAAACTTTCTTCTCATAATTCTATGTTACATGTTATGACTCAGAACAGTAACAGTATTTGCACACATGTGGCATTTAAATAATGAGTTACCAGGCCCTGAGAGAAATATATAGACTTAGGAAGTCTTTATAGACTTAGGAGGACATAATGGCATGATTTTTTTCAGAGTCATTTCTGCATTTGTAAGTTCTTAGAAACATTTTTAATTAAAAAATTAAATTAAATTGTTTATTTTGAAAATTAAAAAAGTAAAAAAGTGGAAACTTTGATTGTACTAAGAAAGTTGATTCATATATCCCATAGTGCTTAGAGAGTTGCAAGGAGAGAACCACAGAATCACAGAATGGTTGAGGTTGGAAGGGACCTCTAGAGATCCCCCTGCTCCAGCAGGGACACCTACAGCACATGGCACAGGGTGGCATCCAGGTGGGTTTGGAAGATCTCCAGAGAAGAAGACTCCACAACCTCTGTTTAGGTCTATTTTTGTTTTTTATTGTTTCTCTAATTATCTTTAATGTTAAATCTTAAAAAAGTAACTTTAAACTAATATTTCATTTTGAATTATCTTACAATAAATCTAGTTAACAAGTCTCACAGTTTTCAAGACAAAATAACTATAGAAACTGCTTTTCTGAAGTCCGAGAGTATGGAAAAGGAGAAGAATAAAATCTTTCATGAGATCATACTTTATTGATCTAATCAGCTTAAAACTGTATGGATTTTTATGTGGTTACATTTCTATTTTATTTAACTGAAACAAATGTCTAAAAATGTATGAATTATTAATGCTTAATTTTAACTTTTTTTTTTCCTCCTAGTGATCTCAATGAAACAAATCATCCACTTCAGACACACATATTACATAAATCAAGAGAAAAAAATAATTTATATGAATAATGTGACTCAAATATTTCTTTACAATACTTAAAATCAGTTCTGTGCTGCTCTTGGTACTCAAGCAAAGAGAAGTGAACCATGAAGAGAATGGTTAAAGTAATCTCCTGGCTTGCAGAGCAAACCGTTTGTTAGAGATCAGAAGATTACCTTTTCCTCACTCTAGGGCCCCCAGAGAGCAGGAATGAGGAAGATCACAAGAGAGCTCCTATCTGCAACAGGAGAAGGAAGGCGATGAAGTGACCTGCTGAAGACCAAAAATATCCTTGTGAATAGAAGCTATTTCCATTGGTTTTTTCCATCCAGTCAAAATGAAAATATTTAGAGTTTCAGAGGGTGGATTTATATCTTTTATCTGCCTCCTCAGTCTCCAGGAACAAGAGAGCTGCATTCTGACCTTAACACAGAGCAGGCAAGATATTAGCTGGGTTTTCAAACTATCATACAGGTCTACTGGAGAAAATGATACCAAGTTGGGAAGAAGATGGAAACTACTTGTTTAGGAAAACTCTCTGGTGTAAGGATAGATAGTCATACGTTATACAGTCACATCTTTGCTACGTTAGTAAGCCACATCAAGATCTTCAGACTTAATATATAAGTGTTCTGTAGTAATCTTCGTGTAATGGCTGACTGTAATCTTTCCTCTCTTGGTCTCTCTCCCTTGGATAGTTTTCACCAGATATAGAAGCTCTGTAAGCAAGATTAAAAAGACAAATTAAAAATACAGTAAAGTTGTTTATTGGCTAATACGTACATAACAAATGTCTTGAAATAAAACACTACTAGACCAGTTAAATCCTCACCATGCTTGAGGAGACAATCAATGAATGTCTGTGACTGTGTATTCATTTGGCAGGTGGGGAAGGATCAACCTCCTCCTAGGAATACATTAATTGCTACTGTCCTGTTCTTTGAGGGGATTTTTGAGGGTTCAGACTTTCCAGGTCTGTATTTTTAACTGATAATGACTACTGTCTCAGTAATTATACTCCTGTCTATCTTTTAAGAAATCTTTTTTTTTTTTTTTAACATGCACAGCTTTAATTCATCTTATACCATACCAACATTTTATTCAGTAAAACCAAGCCAATCACAGAATCAGAGATCACAGAATCACAGAATGGTTGAGGTCAGAAGGGACCTCTGGAGATCATCTAGTCCAACATCCCCTGCTCCAGCAGGGACACCTAGAGCACAGGGCACAGGGTGGCATCCAGGCAGGCTTTGAAGATCTCCAGAGAAGGAGACTCCACAACCTCTCTGGGCAGCCTGTTCCAATGCTCTGCCACCCCAACAGTAAAGATCCTACCAAGCCAAGATTCCACTGATATGCTACACCAAAATATATATTGAAGCATAGGAACCAAATCCCTGCACCGAGAAGTTACAGCTCTCAGAGGCTGGGGAAGGGGGATTGGGGAAGAGAAGCTTTACGCTAAAGCAGAAACGCTGACTTGGAAAGATTTGAAAAAAAAAAAAAAAAATCACTTCGGGTTGCTACTCCATGCACAGGTATAATAAATGAGTCTCTGATTAAGTAGGTAGGCGTTTGGTTGAATATACTAGCAAAATAAATTTTAAAAGCCCCATCTCAAGTCAAAAGGAACATAATCATCTCTGTCTACTCATCTCTTCCTGGGACTTAAGTGGGCTGAGCGTGGAAATGAATAAGCACATCTTTGTAAAACAGGAAAAAACATTAAGTAAAGACTATAGAAAATCCAGTTCAGAGTGAGAATCAGCTTTGTAGGAAAGGACTGGGGCTTCATGGTAAACAAAAAGCTGAACTTGAATCAACAACATGTCAATGTGGCAAAGAAGGCCACGGCATACGGGACTGTCTTAGCAAGACTGCAGCCACCAGGTAGATGGCTGTTCAACTGTTCTGCTACTGTTCTTTCCCTCTACTTATCACTTCTGAAACCAATTCTAAAGTACTCTGTATAGTTTTGAGCTCTCCTATAAAAGAACTTTGCCATACTGGAGTGAGTCCAATAAAATCTCACCAAAATGATAAAATCTATGTAACAGAACAGGGTAGATAGCACCTGTCTACTCTGGTTAAGCATCAAATCATAGTAGCCCAGTCACTGCACTGCATCAACCCATCTATCTATGCAGTCTGTGTGAGTCTTTCCTTTAAGCTGCATTGAATTAAATGGATATATCAACATATTCACAGAAGAACAGATAGTACAGAGCTTGTGAATTCCAGTAACAATTAAGAGAATTACCATTCCTTAAGAAGATCATAAAAAAATAATTAGTCCAAAGCATACTGCAGCCTATGGCAGTATAATAATACTGAAATATAATAATTGTGATTATTAGTGATAATCACACTATCAGTGATAATAAGTGATGTTCTGAGAAAGTATCTAAGATACTTATTAAATGGAGTTAGTAAGAAAACACTTTAACTACATGGAACATACTCTAAGCAAACAACAACAAAAGATCAAAAATGAAGAAAAGGCCCTACAGATCTAAGATGACACAAGAGAAAAAATATATTAAAGAAACAAGATAGAAACAAGATGAATCGGAGGGAGAAACCCAAATACTGTAAGCTTATAAAAAAGGATAAATTGGAAGAAAATTATGCATTATTCTATTTCCCAGTAATAAGTGGAAGTGAAGAAAAAGTTCCCATGAACACAAATATACAAACTCAGCTGAAAATATGAGGTATGATGTTTCACATTATTTTCAAGACAGCCAGCTCATTTGCTATTGCATATGTTACCAATGTTTTGGCCTCCTGCTGTTACTTTTAACGTATTAATCCTATATTCAGCTTCAAAATAGTTTGATTTGTTTTTAAAGCTAGTAGTGAAGGATGTATTTCTTCTTTTCCTCCAAAAGTACAGCTCTCTCAAGAGACATTGGCCTGAAGCCCAGAAGTAATGCTATGGCCCTAAACAAATAAATCATTATTAATCACATTATTTGTATCACTGTAATAGTGTTAATTTCCTTACATCCAGAGAACTCACAGTAGCTGATTTCAGCATTCAGATTTTCCTAGTTTTAACTGTTGAATTCAAACTAAAAGAACTTAAAGAAGAATGTACCAAATATGCACACTCATAAATGCAAAAATAAAGTTCCAAGAACATAGGTTACTATACAATTATACTTCATACTTATGGATAGCTGCATTTAAGAGATAAGTAAAAGAACTTGAAAAAACACATTAATAATGATTTTTACAGATGTCGTATACAAGAAAGCTGCTTCTAATCATCACTTCTGTTTGTCATGACATTAACAGTCCTGAATTTCAACTAATGCTGAAAATACCTTCAGACTTTACATCATCTCAGCTCCCTTCCCTTGTTTCTATTTGTGTGCTTGTATATTCTTAAAATATTTATTGAAATTTTTGCCTTCAGAGTATGTATAATGTGTTCCTTTCAAAGTAAAATAAGTGAACTGGACAACATAAGGGTATATGAAATCATTAAAGAGATTATATCCTAAGATAAATCAGAATATTTAAAATAAAGTAATGAATCCATTTCATTATTTCTTGCAATGAGAACAGCAATCTGAACATTGTGAAGTTCAGAATGTAATGCATCATGGACTTCCATATAGAGAGCAGAAAAGCAATTCAAATAAATAGGCAGATCATATAAAAATGATTTGTATCAATATCTATCAGTCTGAACTCTGACAGTACTGCACCCACTGTTTCCCCCAAAGTAGGCAATAATGAAAAAGTGTCTCTTCCATTTATGCATTAATTTCAGGACTGATTGCACCTAACCACATTGAATCTGTCCACATCCTTTTCAAGCATGGCAACTAATGATCACAATTCCTGTCATGTAGATCAGTGCTTCAACATCCGGTTGGAAATTGTCAACTCTGCATACTACAAATCTATGTTCTGTCAATATTACAAATGGATAAGTAGGCAGGTGCCATTTCTGAACTTCTCTCATACTGCTTTAAGCCATGCTGAGACTTTTTCTTTTGTCAAATAAAGCTCAAAAATGTGTTTGCTAGAGCTAAAAAATGTTTGCCTACATTTTTTTTTAATCACAGTATTATATTCATTCATTGCCAATTCTATGCCCTGGGTGGATTAAATTCAAAGTTTTAATCATGATCTACCACAAATATAATGGGGCAGACATTTTTCTTTCTTTGAAAAATACCACCTAGTCCAGCTTTATAATTTTCAGCATGGGAAAAAATAAATCTTATGTTCCAAACTAAAACACTGTACTAGCATTTTAGTTAAACAATTCACATACACAGGAAAGGTCCTATGAATTTGGTCAGATCACATTTAAGAATTATAATACTTCTTTTTCTTACTCCTCTCATTGATGATATCTTCTAAATTCAAAAACATATTGAAGATATTGGAGCGGCAAAGAAAGTGAAAAATATTTAAATATATATATATATATATATGTACACACTAGGAATAATCCTGTGAGGGAAAATTGACATTTGCAGCATGAGCTGTACTTTAATTATTATAGAGTGCTTAAAAACTACAAAGGGTGATCAATAGATTGCATAGTGTTCATCATGTCAAATAAGGGACATTACAGACAATGTAGAAAAGGTCACTGATGATTTAGTTATTAATATGAAAATAATACTTGACATTGGAATGATAGCTTTTCTGAAGAAATACACATTCAAAAACTTATGGGGGAATGAAAGCTGTCAAATTAAACAAGAAGAGCACTTACTTACGAACTTGGAATGGTAAGGGGATAATCATGCTGACATCAAAACATGTGCATAAAATAACATCTGCTGTAAAAAAAAAAAGGTATAAAGAGTTTTGTTTGCAATGAATATTTTGACAGATGTGTCATACAGGTTTCACCTCTCCTCCAAATTTCCATTTCATTAACCCAAAAGAAAAATAGAATAGGAACAGTTGTCTGGTAGTATAGTAAATGCATATGCAAACATTTTAAGATACACACATACACAGAGTTTTACTGATGGTTAGAGAGTATGTGGTCAGGTCTTAGGAAATTTGTTAATTTCCTACTTCTGATTTTAAAATTTATTTTTAGCAATCTTTCTTTGGATCTTCTGTTTCTAAAAGATGTGGAATATTCTTTAGTTGGATGAAAATTGATTATCTAAGCATCATAACTTCAGTGTTAGTAATTGTTATTTTCTGATAATGGATTTTTTTCATGCAGAGAAGAGAGATTTCTAAATATATATTTCTTCTGTTTTGAAAAGAACATGTTCTAATTTCTATCCATTTTAATTTGTCATAGGATTTGCTGTAGACTGTGCCAACAGTGTCGCATTGCAAAAACTGCCTTTAATAAACAGAACTCAATACCAATCCTTTAAGATATTTTATGTGGATATATATATGTGTATCTAAAATAAATGCATGTATTTTTATATATACACATTCTCACTGTATGTCCATTTAAAGTCTCATTTCATACTTGGAAATATGTTGAAAAAGACAAATGTTTCATTTTTCTTGTCAAAAGGCAAAAAAAAAAAAAAGAGAGAGATTTCTTGACAAATCATGGATTAATTATCTTCTAGCAAAAACACCCTTTATTACTCTACAAAGCCCCTTTGAGGCAGCATGATTCTGCCCCTTTTTGCCAAGTCCCACAACTTAGTGAAGAGCTATCTCAGAATAAACAAATAATTTTAAAAATAGTACTTTGAGAAATAAAGGAAAATGATTAAAAGACTGCAGTACAATATCAATTTTTACTTTCCCTTGTGGAAAAATAGAATTATTCTTTCTCGAATCCCAGTTTAAGATCTGTAATGCAGTTGAAGATGTCTGGTGGATTTTTGTGACTTAAGGAGTAGCAAATGAGTCTAGGCAGCTCTTTAGGTATTTTTGAACAGACCAGATATTACACAGTATATAAATCAAGTTGATTTTATCACTGTTTAGACTATTATAACAATAAATATGTTGCAAAATAATAAAATGAATAAAAATACAGATTGATTTTTTGATGAATTATTTTTATTTCTCTCAATACTAGTGAAAAAAATAAAATAAATTTTTAAAAATGAGACTGAGATTTTGTAAACAGAAATGAGGTAAATTATTCCATTCATCATTCCTTCTTTTCTTGAACATATAAAAATCAAAACTTGGAAAATAGTTCACCTTCTTCCTCTGAAAGTAATTAAAGATAACCATAGTAAAATCTATTCTATAACTAATGTGTGATCAAAATGATGAAAGCAAGAAGCTTTTCAACAATAGAAAAAAAAAAGTTTTTCTATTATTAGAATTATATCAAAAATATATAATACACAGCACTTTTCTTTAAAGTTAAGATCAGTAGCAAACTTTTTCCACTCACTTTAAATCAAAATTCAAAAGCTACATTGAAACCTAGTCATAGCGATCTGGGAAGGCCTCTATAAATTTTGTGCGTGTCTTGTGGTCCTCAGTGTACTAATTTCTATTGTGGGAATGGAGTAGGCAGGCAGCTTATTCACTGTCAAAGAAATCTGTGGCAGGTTCCAGTGTTATGTAAAAAAGAGGGAATAAAATTTATATGTGCACAGCAAGGAGCTGAGCTTCAGAAGAAAAGAACAAAAGCCATCTTAATGTGCAGAAATTCAGGAATCTTTGTTTATTACAGATAAAACAGAGATCTCTACTTACAGAGGCATTGCAGGTGGTGGTAATTTCTTTGCACAGATGTGAGACATCAGCCTAGCAACCAAAGTTTCTGGAAACAGAACCAGAGAATTCAGAACATTAATTTTTAGGTACATCAACATTACTGATAAAAGAATGTTTCTAGTGTAGCACTGAGACCACTGGTTAAGTCCTAATCCACGTTCTTTCAGTTCTAGTCACAGGATGGCTGTTGAAGTACCAAGCACGATGTGAGTTATTTTTTTTTTTTCATTATTTTGGGGAGTACAATTTACAGCTGCTACTGAATTGAAAATGTTCTGTCTAGGTTGCTTTTGGAAATGCAGTAATCTGGTTTAGATTTAACTCTGATCTTTATATACTATACTGTAGTACGGCCATATTTTCAGATACACTCTGAAATGACAGTACAGTGCACATCCATAGCAGAAGTAAGGAAGAGCAGGAGAATTGTAATTAAGGAAAGAATTGAAGAACAATTGAAGAAGAACAGGAAATGTAAATAAGAAATTAAACTGATTAAAGGTACGGAAGAAAGGACAAACCTTCACCACAGACATTCAATTAAACTATTGGTATAGTGGTATAGTTATATTAATGAGTTACTTGAAAAATACGAAACAATTTCTGTTATTACTGTTTCAGAAGTAATGACATGGCCTTGTCCCTGTTTATTTAAGAAAATTATAAAAGTGAAGTTTGTAAGTGTGAAGAAACCTTATGATTTTTCTCTCTTCTACCCTCAAATTCTGAATTGTTTCTGAAATGTGATTTTTGCCAGCTGAACCCGGTAGAGTAGTCTTTATTAAAAATGAAGATGCGTTTCTATCCCAACTTTCATATTATCATTTAATCTGACTGAATACAAGGACAAGCAACAATTACATAATGCATTCAGAATGGAATGAATAGCCTAAACTTCTTGCCACCTCTCCCATGTTATTACATCCGAAACACTGAAAGAACGAAGGGAGAGAGATTTTATTGGGAAAGTTGGAACAACTTGAAATCTTAAACTAACTAATCAAAAAACAGAAAAATTCTTTTTAAAAGAGAAATACAGGAGGAACGTTACATTAAGTTAACTATCCTCCCCTTCTAAATCCTGAATATTCTTCTCTGAAGGTGCAAGACTCTTGGTGTTCTACGTATCCTGTCTCAAGACCGCAACAACAGCTTTTGTATCTTTGCTAATATCTTCTCAGAAAATTCAATCTTTGAATTATAATCTGAAGAAGAAAAAGAAAAGAATCATTGTATGCAACAAACTGTGATGGCAACTATCTACTCCTCTTATAGAAAGCCCATTTACTCAATACTCATTACTAGGTGAATAAAGCAAAAAAAAAATCTAAGTAATAGAATAAAATAAATATGAGATCCTAGTCTGTAATTTCTGATCCAGTATCTTAAATTTACAATAGCTTGTGCATTCTAGAGTTTTAAATATTACTATGTGATATTTCCATCTTTTCTGATGCTTGATGAAAACATATTTTTGAAATTTCTGCTTATTTTAAACATCAAACATGAATACTGATATTGTCTCTAAATTAACATTACTGAATTGCATGGTTACCTTGTGAAGTGCAAAGACAGTTTGGAGAGAAATATCTCCATCTAAGAGATATCTTTAGCTATATTTGATCTAATCAACAACAAACATCATGAAATTATGTATTATAAAATACATCAGTTATCCTGCATCCCACCTTATTTAAGTGAACCTAAGCCAAAATTACATTGGGTGGCTGTAAAAATACAGAATGGCTATGTTTTCAGAAATTTTATTTTGAAGCAAGGAATGTGCATGCCCCTTTCCACAAAGTAGAAAGTTATACACAAGCTCCTCACATTCAGGTTTCTGCTAAATAGTATATATCATGTGGGTGCTCTGAATGTCTCTTGAGATGACATGAAATTAAGGATAAATTATTCACTGGCATGCATTTTAGAAAATGATCTCACATGATTCACAAGCAATACACCTGATTAAAAAATAATAAAGAGAAATGAAAGAAAGAGGCTTCATACATAGGACTCTCAGTATCTTTGGATTCATTTTTTGAAATTCATATTTTTCTTTTTTGCCCTCAATCATGAGTGGCCTAAATGCTCCCTGTTTTCTAACAGTACTAAGGACTCAGTGAAGGAAATGTGGACAATGTAGCCTTAATTCCACTTCATATAGAAATTAACATTGCCGATATTTGCATACGTTTGCACCTGCAGATAGTTTACTGGTGAGACTGAAGTGTAGTGTATTTTCCTTGAAAACTTTCATGATTGCAACCCTGGATTTCAAGAGAGATAAATCTGACCTCTTGAGGGAGCTCCTCGGAGGAATATCCTGGGCCAGAGTCCTAGAAGGAAAGGTGATTCAGGAGAGTTGGCTAATATTTAAACACCACTTTCTCCAAGCTCAGGATCGGTACATTCCTACAAGAAAGAAGTCAAGCAAGGCAGGCAGGAGAGCTGCATGGATGGGCAAGGAGCTGTGGGGTAAAGCTAATGGGAAAAAGAGTATGTACATAATGTGGAAGAAGGGCCAGGCCACATGGGAAGAATACAGGAACATTGTCAGAGAATGCAGGGATGCAACGAGGAAGGCTAAGGCCTCCGTGGAATTAGAGTTAGCAAGAGATGTCAGGGACAGCAGGAAGGGCTTCTATAAATACATCAGCAGCAAGAGGAAGACTAGGGAAAATGTTAGTCCACTGCTGAATGGGAAGGGTGCCTTGGTGGTGAAGAATGTGGAGAAGGCAGAATTACTTAATGCCTTCTTTGCTTCTCTCTTCTCAGTCTAAGGCTAGTCCCCATGAACTAGAGAGACCCGACACAAGAGAGAAAAACCGGGAGAGAAGAAGAATTTCTCCTGGTCAAGAAGGATTGAGTTATAGATTATTTAGGCAAGTTGGACACATACAAATCTATGGGCTTGGATGGGATGCACCCAAGAGTGCTGAGGGAACTGACAGGGGTTATCGCTCAGCCACTCTCCATTATCTTTGAGAGGTCATAGAGAGCAGGGGAGGTGCTGGAGGACAGGAAGAAAGTCAACCTCACTCCAGTCTACAAATAGGGCAAGAGGGAGGAGCCAGGAAGCTACAGGCTGGTCAGCCTCACCTCTGTCTCTGGACCTTTCCAGAAGGAAAGGGCAGCTCATCCTAGAGACCATCTCTAGGCATGTGAAGGCAAAGAAGGTGATCAGGACTAGCCAGCATGGATTCACAAAGGGGAGTCATGTTTGACAAACTTGATAACCTTCTACGATGGGATGACTGGCTGGATGGACAATGCGAAAACTGTGGATGTTGTCTATCTTGACTTCAGCAAGGCTTTTGACACAGTCTCCCAAGCCTCCTCATAGGAAAACTCAGGATGCTGGATGGCAGAGCTCAGATGGTCATGATAAATGGTGCTAAGTCCAGTTGAAGGCCTGTGGCTAGTGGTGTCCCACAGGGGTCAGTACTGGGCCTGGTACTGTTCAACTTGTTCGTCAGTGTCTTGGATGAGGGGACAGAGTGCACCCTGAGCAAGTTTGTGGATGATACCAAAGTGGGTGGGAGTTGCTTGCATTCCAGAGGGCAGTGCTGCCATTCAGAGGGACCTAGGAAGGATGGGGAGTTGGGCAGAAAGTAACCTCATGAGGTTCAACAAGGACAAGTGCAGGGTCCTGCACCTGGGGAGCAATAACCCCAGGCGACAGTACAGATTAGGGGCTGACCAGCTCCATGGACAACGATTTGGGAGTCCTGGTTGACAAGTTAATCATGAGGCAGCAAAGTGCCTTTGTGACCAAGAAGGCCAATGGGATCGTGGCCTGCATTAGGAGCAGTGTTGCCATCAGATGGAGGGAGGGTATCCTGTCCCTCTACTTAGCTCTGGTGGAGCCACACCCAGAGTATTGTGTGAAGGTCTGGGCTCCCCAGTACAAGAAGGATGTGGAGCTTCTAGAGAGGGTCCAGCGGAGAGCCAAGAAGATAATTAACTGGAGCATCAAAGACTGGAGTATCTGTCTTATGAGGAAAGATGAAGTGAGCTGGGCCTGTTTAGTCTGGAGAAGAGAAGACTGAGAGGAGATCTGATGAATATGTATAAATACCTGAGGGGAGAATGTAGGGAAGATGCGGCCAAGCTCTTCTTGGTGGTGGCCATTGACAGGATGAGAGGTAATGGGTACAAGTTGAAACACAGGAAGTTCCATTTCATGTGAGGAAGAACTTCTTTACCGTGGGGGTGACAGAGCCCTGAAACAGGCTGCCCAGAGAGGGTCCTTGCAGTCTCCTTTGGAGACTTTCAAAACCTGCCTGAATGTCACCCTGTGCTACATCATCCAGATGTCCATGCTTGAGCAGGGGGTTGGACTAGACCGGTTGGACTAGACCTCCAGAGGTCCCTTCCAACCTTAGCTATTCTGTGATTCTGTGATCTGATAGATATTGTTTTTTGACAAATCTAATAAGAATTAAGATCTAAGTTATGTATTAAGGTTTTTTTAAGGAACATATACACAAAGAGTATTATTGAAAAAATACTAATAAAAAGATATATCTAAATTGGGATGAAATATGAATGTTATGGAATCCCTTTCGGATAATCACTGTACCAGTTAATCACTGTTTTCAAAAAAATAACTAGCCATTTAAGTAATCTTACATAAGCAGAATCATTTGATAACATGATAATTTAGATCAATCAGGGCAGGTTACAGTGGATTTATGGCAAATAAATCTTGTCAAATAATCGCTGTCTTTGTTTATGATATTTCAAAGGTTATTGATAAAGATGATAATGTCTATGTGCACTTATACTATACATATAATATACTTTTGCTGTGTATTTGAGTTCATCTGACAATTTGAGTAAGAAACAAAATGATATAGAAACAACATGGTGAATGATTTTAAAAAATAGATTGATCAAGTACTGGGATAACTTGTACGAGATTGCCTTTGTCTAACATTAAATACCTAAAATCAAAAATGGATTAAAAATATATGCTGTATTTCAACATGTTCTATTTCAATCACAATTACTGAAGTAGTATTTATTTCAGTGAAGTCCTGTCACCTGCATTGTGCTGCATAGGAGATTAGATTACAGTGTTGCCTCTGGTTTTATGATATATGAGTCCATTAATATCTGCAGGATTAAGCAGTTCTAGTAGTTGAAGATTCACATGATGGCATTAAAGTAGTCTAAAAATGTTGTCATATTTCAGTGTAGAATTATTTCTAAAGAGGTATACATAAGTAAAGCTGATAATCTTCAAAAACATGAAACCTTCACAGTACTTTTCTAAGATGCTTTGATTTAGAAAATGGGAAATCAGTAGTTAAGCAACTTAATGGAACCAGTTGTTCTCAGTAGAAATTTGCCTTTATTGAGAGAGAATAAACATCCATAAGGCAATCTGTGTTATGATATATTCATAGTCCTATCTTTATCATCAGTAACATCGTATCTAATTTCTTGATTTTCATTGTATACTTTTATTTAAAACAAACCTTCTTTTTCAAAATCATTTATATTAAATAAATCATACTTTCATACTTATTAAAGAAATTAACTATGAATTTATTAGAATTCTTTTTTATCTTAATAACATTTTATGCAAAAGTTTTTATCATAAAATTAAGTGAAAAATATTTGACATCCAAAACTTGTGCAATTTTTCTTCACTAATGCAGCCAGAGGACTTTTATGCAATGAATGCTTGACAAAATAGAACTCCAGTTTGTCTTCTTCAACTGGTATTTCATTTTCTTTCTGAATGTTCAAAGATATGATATGGAAGCAGTTTGCTACTATACAGCCTAAAGATGATAACAAATTTCAGTTGCATAAACATTTTCTATTCTGTATAAGAAGCTTGCACAAGAAGTGGCAGAATAGGAGGCAATTTGAAACTTCCAATGAATTGTTCTCACATTGTTTCTACTTTCTAGTAGAAAGTAGACTAGTAGATACTAGCATCTCTACTATCTCCACAAAGTACTTTGGAGTATCAGTCATCCAGAAGCTGCCATAAGAGAAAGGAAAAGGAAAAATCTTTGAGATTGAGCACTGAGGTGCTCTTTACAGTCCAGGCTCTGAAGCATGAACTGGTGTTGGTTTCCACAGCAAGAGCTATTTCACCGTCAAACATAATTGAGACTTACCTCACCTACATTCTGATTAATCAGCTGCTCTTTTCCAGCAGCTCCTTAGCTTTCAATTTCTATCATGTTTTCTTCGTCTCAGTCACTTAAAGCAAGGGCCAGTCTTCTTCTAACACCTGTGAAAATCTAGTATACTCACAAACAATAAGAATATATAAATAATTCAATGAATTGTTGTAATAAGTGATCATATTGAAATATTCTCACTTACATTGGGCTGTCTGTGGCCCAGATGATTATGTGTGACTATTTGCTTCCACTTCCATTACGTTCACTGAAGTCCTGGTCATATAGTCATTGGAATCTGGAGTGATTCTCAGCTCATCTGAAAATAGACTCTAGCATTTGAGCCGCCAAACATTTTTTTCAGCCCTAAATTTCAGTCATGGAATTGACTAAGTCTCCAATGACTATAATGACATCCTAGATGACTAGCTCAAATGTTTCCATCTGTATTGTAGACCCCTAAGCTATATAGGATGAATTCCACCCGAGTACTATTTTAAAAACAAGAAATATTCTTTTATATTGACCCTAGATACTTACAGCAATATTTCTGTTGTTTGGGTTGAAACTGTGCTTTACACTTAATGTTATTTAAATCTTTATCCAGTGGAAAAATCCTCTAAGAATATTCAATGTATTACTTCAAACACTAATTTTCCATTTCATTTATTGTATCAAGGCTATTACCCGAGTACTGTGGTATTTTATCAGGTTTTCCACTGCAGTACGGTCCATCTGGAGAACTTTGAGTGAGGATTGCTCTGTTAAAATCTCCTCCTGTACATGGCAGTGTTTTTTCTGTGTCTGGCCAACCTCTCCTTCCAGTTTTTCTATGTGATTTTCATGCTTTTTAAGCTTAAAAAGTAAAATAGTTTAGATTATATGCTATAGTTTAGATGGAAAAGCTCTCATTCCTGCCAAATCCTGGAAATATGCAATTTAAACAAACATTTTCTTATATTGTTCCACTGATCTTAATCCCTTTCATCCCTCCTTATTAATTGCAGGGCTGAAAATTATGAGCAATCAAATCATATTACTTTTTACACAGCTGTGTCAAGTTAAAAGGGAGAATACATAAGTAAATAAACAAAAGGACATTGCTCTCTCTAAATATATTTGCAAGATGCTGAGGTAGAACTTGTTTTCTTCCAGTTTATTTGTCCTTATCAATAGAAAATGAACTTTGTATATTTTGTATATTGTCTATTTATGTGTTATGTGATCTGGAGGGTATATTTTATAATTATGAGTGTTGATGTCTACCATCAGTTGATTGGTATTAGAAACAACTGTTGTTATTCCCATAGATAGTCATGACTAAAGAAAACAAAACCTTGTTTTTTTGATTTATTTAACTTTCCATGGAAATGTGTTGCTCTCATAGAGACTTAAGTTCTCAGAATCAGAATTTTTTTTTCGTCCTCAAGTTCTATTGACTTTGTATAGGATAAGAACAAGACATATACTTCTTCACAAAAGATACTTCTACAACTAAAACAATCTTCCAGCCCACGTAAGCCATATAAGCAGGCTTGGATGGCCACAAAATTCAACCTGAATTGTAGAAAACAAATTCTTTTTTGGACAGTATGGGGGGCATAAGGATCTAAGTAGAAGATAAAAGATAAGGATTTCAATTTAGCCTTACGATCCTTATGATTCTAGAGAGTTTCTATTTAAACTTTCAAAACAAAACTTCAAGGCAGATTCACTTCCAGGTTACTCTAGTTAGCGTCTCTAATGAAATGTCAGTTTAGTAGTTAAATACATAAGCAAAAAACGTGCCATATGTCTTCAAATACTGGGTCGTACTCAGGGTTATATCTAAACATAGCTGAACTTGGTTCTGTATTTTTTTTTCTCCTAAGCTGTGTACTCATCTCACAGCTCCCATGGAATTTGTTTTTCTGGCAAAGACTATTTTCATCATTAGAATGCCACATGCCGGAGAACATCAGGTGTTTGGGAATGAGAGAATAATCATTGGATCTATATTTGTAAAACTTAAAGAAGTTGTGATAAAGAAAGCATTTCATATTCTTCATTACTCACTGGCAACTGCAAAAGACTCTAGATGTGCAGGAATATTTTCTCAGACATCTGTTTTAGAAGCTGCCATAATGGAGTACTGATCATCATGTCTGAAAGCACTCCAAGTATCTGTTCCTGGCACAGGAACTCTTCACAGAGGTGCTTCAGGGGTTGGCTGAGTGTTGTTAGAATATTTCCCAGCCTCTGAAGACAGAGATAACTTGTTCTATTTGTAAGTCAACATCTACATGACAAATTGTAGTTCTGTTAAAAGTTAGCTTTGATATCAGAAGGTATAATGGTTTCTCTAGGCTATGAGCTATATTAATCAGTCTAAGGTGCTGTACTTCTGTAGAGCCTAAGCAACTGTAGTACTAGTGTGATATTCCACTCTGTAATATGGACATACTATGTCACTTTTGGTAAATAACTGATGTAGTCTGCCTGTAAATCTGTCCTTATGAAATATGGTGAATGTAGGTTTAGGTATCATGACAAATATAGCTTACACTGTGCAGTGGTGCAATAGTCACTTCAATGAAAAAAACGTCACAAATAGGAAGGTTGAATAGCAAATACATTCAAACTTCTATTCCATGAATGGCAAAAAATATGGGACATGGATGTCAGGAAAGAGATTCTGAATGATCATAGTGTACAGGCAAACTTCCAGAAGTACAGAAACCATATGCTGAAAATGAGGAACACCCAAATGATCTCTGGCAGATCAATGAGATACCTCTATAGCTGCTAGATGTGCTCTGATTAAAATAATTGTCACACTTTTTTCAGCAAAAAATATTAGAAGCACGAAGGATGCCATAGTAGGATATGCTTTCATATTAAAAATGCTTTCCCTGAAGCAAAAGAGTTCGTGAAGTAGTGGCTGTGGGCTACTGTGGTCTCCCTTGTCAGTCCTTGGATAGTAAATGGGTTTTATCACTTCAAAGTGAGCTACTACTGCTACTGAAAAATCTTCTGGTAAGCATACTTATCTGGTGAGAGGAAAACCTGAAGATTATGAACTGCTATGTTGTTCACCAAGTATGAATATACAGAAAATTTATTGTGATATGGATATATCAATACATGGGCAGTCAGTTGTTAGCCAAGTGTCAAGAGTCAATTAGGGTGGGGGATACAGATAAAAGAGATTCTCATTCAGAGGTGTAAGTGATGGATGAATATTGCTGAAGCAATGGTCAAACAGTCAGAAGTAAAGAACTGAAAAAAATGAAAAGAAAGGTATTTTTCCTTTAAGAAGTCTATCTGCCAGGATATTTGCTTAAATAGACATTTGCTCAGATTTAATATGGTAAATTTTATTATCTTTTCCAAAACTCTATACACAGGAGTGCATAAAGGAGTGTCCTTGCATAAGAAATTCTTTGTTTATAAGATGTACTGATGAATTTTTGCTTTATAGTTAAAAAGAAGCCACTCAAATTCTATTCATGCTCGGTAGGAACCGCAAAACTATTAATAGTAGTAAACAATACTGTCTACCAGAAAACATTGAAGCCTCCTGAGAAATCCATCACAATAATGCGGAGTTACTTGAATTCGGTCCTATGATAAAAATTTCTAGTCCAAACTGATAACCAAAATTTCCTTGACCTGCAAGTATCAGGGAGCCAGGTAGCTACATAGTTATATTCTATGAAACAGAATGTTAAAACAAATGCCCAGAAATTTTGATAGTATTAATTGATGACGTTTAGAAGTTTTCAGAGTAATATTTTTCAGTTTTTATAGTAGATGTTTAAAGGATCGCAATGTAATCACTGGGGCTACCAAATTCAAAAATAAAAGAATGTTCTGAGTTCTGACAACTAATATACATAGCTTAAAGGGAACCTCAATTTTCTATCTTCAGATAGAAAATTAAAATAAAAAAATAGCCTTGCAAAAACAAAACAAAACAAAAACAAATCCACTTCCCACCTCCAAATCCTGCTTCCAAAAATATCAAATTGAATACCATTTAGTATTTTTTTCGCAAGAAGGTGCTGTCTGTTACAGGTTTTACTGATGATAATTATAGGTAGTAATTTTAAGGTTTTGTTTATATATATATATATATAAATCAGAGTGCAATTTTTAAATAATTAAAGACCAAGATGTTTTTCATAGTTTAAAAAAATATATCTTTTAAATTTTGCAAGCTCTTATTGATTTCTATCCTTAAAGGTCATGCAACACACCCCTGAAAACTATACAAAAAGGAACATTAAGATTTATTTCAAGTTTAAGTTTGTTCCATTGGGGTTTTATTTGTTATTTTCAAAGTTTCACTTGGCGCTGTGAGCCAACAGCTTTGTATATTCTCATCAGCTTAAATTCAGTTGCTCTGTCTTCATATATTGGCAGGACAGTAGTGTCATGGTATAGTATTGTGCTGCCTACCATTAACTTTTCCGTTACAAAACAGACTTTCAGTTGCTCAGAGTTTTGCCAAAATTCACCTGCTTGGATTGAAATGTGTCGTGTTGAGACCAAATTGTCTAGGAAATTTCCTATGAAACTGACATGATCATTAATAGATATATGTGTGTGTGTATATGTGTGTACATTTGCGTAACGTGCATGCATACTAAGACAGAAAGAGACAATGTTTATCTTGAAGTCTAGTATCCATTTTCTTGAATAGTTCTGGTGCATTAGAAAAGGTTGGCGTCTTGCTGTGGTTGTTATTTAAGTCTTCCTTATGGCTTTGGGGGAAAAAAAAAAAAAGAGAATTTTTCATATAACCTACCTGGTTGTAGCATACATTATCTTAGCATAAGGTTAGCATACGGTGGCCAACAGGCATAACTTGACATAATCAAAAAAATTACACCCCTACTGGTGAAGGCAACTGCTTGCCCAAACTTAAATCTGCTCCTCTTCAGGTTGGACAGCACCCTGCCCCAAGTAAGGATTTCCTTTGCAATAACACTTTTTGAAAAAATGTCCTGATGAAAGGTGGTAATTTGGTTTTACTCCTTTTAGGGCTGTGTATCTCCTGCAACCCAAGCTGAGGCTGATTCTAGCTATTGAGGTTGATTTTCTTGCAAGCAGTCCCTGGAAAAGGTGAATATACTATGATATAAGCTGGCAATGCATAACTTTCAGTAACATTGATGCTGTGGTGCTTGGCCCGAGACTATTTTCTGTGTTTTCTCCATTCTATTGCCAATTCTCAAATAACATAGAAATATAGAAAAGGAAATATTTTGTTTTTTAATACACAAAAAGTATGTACAAGATATTAACCTTGGCTAGCTGAGTCTCAAGAGACAGAAGAACACTGCAAATACCTATTTAAAACAATTAGGACTAAGGGATGGAGTGGAGTCAGGATAGCAAACTACCGTAGCAGTGACTGGTTCAAAGAAACAATAAAGTAAGAGCCTAAAATTATCACTTGCAGTGTGTTTGCAGGATAAAGCTTTATATAAAAATTTTTCAGTCCTGAGTGTTTTAGTATGATTCCAGAAGTGGGATTTTCATGATGCAATGTCTCTGTTTTCTGTTTTCATTTTCTTTGGAGTGGAGAAGGTAAGGAAATTACATAAAATTACTTTAAAACTATTACCATTGCAAAGTCAAACATTCAGAATTCACACTACATCAGAATTAAGGGTGACAGGCAATCTTAAGCATTCATATTTTCATGGTTTGTAGCTATTCATTACCACTTGTTATTACCACTTCCTTAAAACATTCAACTTACTTGATGACTGTGATCACTTAAGGAGCAAATAATTCAGTATTTTGGTTCATCATTGGTGTTATCCTCATTTTTGTCTCAGTGTTTGCAGTACAATATTCGAGTATTGCTCTGAATACAAAATTATTCATTATCGCATAAGCTTCTCTTTGAGAGTTTCCAAACCTTCAAATTAATTCACACATAATTTGTTTTAAATCCCCTGATCATCCACACTGCACACATTAGTCAGCTTCAAAACAACAACTTGGAGAAAACTGCTAGTCCATTCAGTGTCAAAACGTGGAACAGAAGGAAAATTTATGACTTTGCATCCTACACACAATGTCAATATGATCCAGTTAATACAATTTGAATGGAGAAACACTCTGACACAAATAAGAAGAAAGTATAGATATAGCCATTGAGTGTCAGCACTATGGTATCTGAGTGTTTCACAAATACCAGCTTTTGTGACATGAGAAGGTAGTTTTATTACCATTTTACAGGTAGAGCATTGAGGTAAACAGAATTTTGAAGGCATGGATTAACAGAAATGAAATAGAGGCTCACATTAAGCAAAAACACAATGGAAGATCCCATTCTTCCCAGTCATCATAGTGCTCACTTCAAGTACATGAGTATACGGCTTAATTTCTCTTTCATTTTGAAACAATGTTAATCAACGTCATTCCTTATTATTAGAAGATGGATTGCTCTCTCAGTGTTTTGTACAAAGTGTGTTTCACTTTGCCTGGCCAATTTTAACATTTGTCAAATCAAAGAGAGACAGAAAAAATTCATATTTGCCCAGGGATTATCATCTTCCCCTGAAACAAGGATGACATTGGCTCAAATCCCCTGTCAGACAAATCACAGAACTGAACTCTGTTTTCTTGTGCTAATATTTCTTAGGGCTTTTAATTAAAGATCTTCAAAGGTTCCAAGAAAATTACCATTGACTTCAGTTTTATCCAGGAAACATCACACTGCTACAGATCAGATGACAAAATCTAAGACTGAATAGTCAAAAGATTTTAGATGAAATAGTTTGACTTCTACGGGAGACACCAGGAAAATATATAGTAGTCCAGCTCAATATTCAGCTGTCTTCTTCACATCACCATTTGATTTCTTACACAAATTACAATTTTCTACTTCAACAACATAGGAAGAAAGAGTCCTCCAGACAACAGCCTACATCACTATATATCCTTGACTGAGTCCTTGATCACTACCTTTCTTAACTGCTATAGCAAGAACTCAGGTTAATCAGAGCAGGTGATTGATGTGTACATAAGATATTGACATAAAGTACAATAAAAACTGTTGATCTGAAGTAGCAAAAGTTTTTTTCTTTTTTTTATCTAGTAGTCAGGAATGGTGAAGGGAAATAATTAACTTAAAAAATATATATATTCTATCTTTATCTATACCACTGTTTGTCTGTGAAAAATTTTAGAAATTTTGTCCAAGATATAAAGAAACAAATCAAATAAAAACCTAGGATACTTGACAGTTTGTATGAAACACACTTGCAGAAACACAGGCTTGAAAACCTTTTTGGTATTCTTAAAGCAGTCATAGCTTATTTTCTTTTCTTCATATGCTACATCTTTTAAATATATGCTTCACTTCTTTGTCATCTGGCACTGTCCCATGTTGGGATTGATCCCTGTGTTTAATTAGAGGTGACTGTGATTTGATTAATCTCAAACATGTGTTATATTTGTACAATATGGAAAACTGCATTCGATATTTTTCTACTTAAAACATGTTTGAATGTAATGGAAATAAGCCAAACTCTTTCTAATGACTCAGGACCTAATCTTATCACAATGAACAATATGGATACGATCAAAATAATACATTCTAATCCATCCGAAGTGTTAAAAGTTCACAGAAGTATGAACTAATCATGTACAGTATTTCTCAATATGATACAAACAGGATTTCAAATACACGAATGCATACCATCTGAGCATTGTTGCTATGTGTAAGTCTTAAGTTCTCTACCTATCTTTCTATTTCCACAAAGTGTTGTCTCAGCCTGACAATTTTCCTTTGTCCAACATTTTTGGCACAATTCCTGTTTTAACTTTTTTGAAGATACTATCCACATTTTTCAGACTTAAGGAGCTGGCAGAAAACAATGACCATAACACATTTCCACTCTTTTTTTTAGTAGCTCTTGGTCTTGAAAGATCTTTAAAAACTAAAGTACCATTGTAATCATGTAAATAAGCTGATTTATTATAACAGAATTATTCATGTGTTTAAACAAAAGTTTCAAATTAATAACGATGCATGTTATATGAGGGAAGTTCCTTATATGAGGAAAGTTAAGCATATGATTAAATGCTTTCTGTGTTCATAATAATTTTAAAGATCAGTAATAGACAGAAAAGTTATGAATACTTTATGTCAGATTAATGTATGTGCCTACACACTTTCGTGCAAATAAAAGTACGGTAAGTATTAACAAAAGTTCTGTAAAAGATTTCCTCAGGCCATTCAAAGGAGATTATTCTAAATAAGTTAAATATAACAATTCTAATTTTAAAAAATGACAATTATTTAATTAGCTGACTTATTTTTTGATGTAGAACTTTGTTGTTATTATTATAATTATTATTATACAGCCTCCAGTGCTAATTGAAATATAATTCTAATTAATTTTTCCTACAGCTGTACACAAATCAATAACTGTAAGCATCCCAAAGGAAAATCATGTTGCATAGCTCTCCAAGTTCCTAATGAATGCAAATAAGCTGACCTTTCTCTGACAACTGTGAATATTATTTCACAATTTTACTATTGAAATTGCTGCAATCAGCAACTCATACTGCAAATATGGAGCCAATACTAGCTGGAAATAACTATGCATTACCAGAAAGCATATTATATAGTTATTGCATTGAAGAAACTTTGTGCTTTTGGTGCTCAATACCTTTAATATATGTTGCTGAATAACACCTTCAAAGAATATATGAATACTCTCTACTTAGCAGAAAAAATATACAATATATTGTATATCTTTTGTTTTAATTCTCCTACTTTTTATGCTTGTTTAAAAAACAAGCATCTTCAAACCTTCAAATATTATTTTTGATATTAATTCTTTTTTATATATAAATTAAGGCAATGAATCTGAAATGGAAAGAAGATTACATTCAAAAATAGAAAAGTAGAATAATGCCTTTTAAAAGATTCAATATGCCTACAGAAATAGAGTATTTCTCATGCAATGTTATACTAAAAATGTGAATGAATACAACAGCTATGAAATGATGAGCTACTTTCACATAAATGCTTTTCAAATAGTGCCAGAAAATATGAAGTATAAATGAAAACTAGAGTATACTTTTAACATCTTTTTTATAATGAAAGACCTACAAAGGATTAGAAGGAATTGAAATTCTGAGTACTTATAATAGATCATTCTAGGTTCTACCAAAAAGAAAAAAAAAAAAAAAGAAAAAAGAAAGAAAGAAAAATTTATCTAGTACAGGTTTTCAGGAATAATGCTTACACTAAACATACTAATTACAGATGTATATTAAGTCAGAAAAAAGTACCAGGATCCAAAAAAGAGATTCACCAAAATTTTCTGTTTTCACCTTTCTCTTCAACATATGTTCCTGATGTTGGAAAATACCATCAGGACCTGAATACTGTATTAAATAGTATATTAGAAAGTCTCGCTGTTTTGAAAACAGGAATTACTGAATTCCTGTAAGCAATTTCTCTAATATTGCTAATAATACTAATGACATATTCATATAACACACATGATATTTTAAAAGAATAGTCCTTTCTTGATGACTTTTCTTCAAGATCTGTATGCTCACGCTTGTAATTCTTTCATGTTCTGAGTGAATCCCTGCTACGTCTCACTCATTATTGATCTTCAAGGCATTTCTCCCAATCCTTTTCCCAGTGTGGTCACCGAACAGTATAAAAGTTCAATAGGAAGATCAGCTGCTCATCCACTTTTTGCTAAAGCAATTTGTATTATGGATTTATTTTAGCAGTCTACAGTGACAGTTGCTGTTTTTACTATTTAAATGCTTTGATTATCTGACCTTGCTTACTTTATCTTTTTAAGTGCTGTGCATGGGCTTTAAAGTTGATCAATAAATGGGGATTCCTCCACCACATTAGGTTGAAATCAATCCTGATTCAGACTATTTGTATTTTACTCTTATGAGTCAATCTGTCTTTCTTAATTTTATATTCTCTTTTCTTAAATAATTTTTCCTGCCACTGCAAATGCTTACTGTCAGGTAGATTTCCATTACAATCAATCCAGCTTTTCCTAATAGTAACTACGGTGTCTGGGAAGACGCAAATATTTTCAGGATAACATGATGACCAGGACAGTCTTCTCATACATCGTAGTTGTTATTTTATTAAATTACTTTTTGGGTGTGTCAGAAGTTGTGTGAATTGTGGTAAATACAAATTTTTAATTACTTCTGATCTTCCTTTTATTTTTCCCTAATATTCTATGGGCTCATTGACATTTTATTTCTTAACTATAGTCCTGTACAGTCATTTAGAAAAAGATAAAATAATGGAGCCATGTGATCTTCAGCTACATTATGGTAATCCTTAAAATACTGAAATGAAATTGAAGAATTACAACTAGTCCTGAATTTGTGTAGTGTAAAATTACCCTCTGAGAGACATTTTTCTCTTAGATGGCACCTTATTTATTTAACTCAGATAAACAATTATATTTTCCCAATTTTTAAAAATTTCTCAAAAATTGCAAGGTTCATTTTGTTTAATTCATAATGAAAATCCTACAAAGCAGTAAGAAGGCTTATCATGGATATTTTAAATTGCAACTGGAAAAAGAGACTTAATATAAAATCTAACAATAAAGGTAACATTCTGTTCATCTGGTCTTGAGCATTTATTGTTTTATCTACCTAGATCATAAAAATGACTGAACTACAACTATTGACCTCATCTGAATATGTCCAGAAAAGTTCAGAAAAGGGAAGTTCGTTTTTCCCCTTTTTAACTAATCTACAAAAAAAAACCCAAAACAAAAACAAGAAAAAACATTTTTGTAGATTTCCATTCTGAATTAGAATTCAAATAATGAAGTCAGTCTCTTTGTGTAGTTCCTGTAGTGTTTAAATCCTAATTCAGAAGTTGTATAAGAAAGCTTCATAGCTATGAAATAAAATAATGAACAATACTTAATGCAACTGTCATCTATCTTGCAAACGTGAACAGCTTTTCACAATTTCATAGTGCAATTGGCTTTATAAGACTACTGACATTCATAAATGTTCGCAAATCTTTGACTTAAAATGTCATTAAGATGCGAAGCTGTTTTGCTCAGCTTAGATAAATACATTATCTATTTCCTTTGTAAAAGAAAACTTACGTCCTCTTCAATTTATCTTGTTCTTCAACAGATTGAGAGTGTTTTTGCCTGAAGGTTATTCCAGGTGCAGTGGACACTGAGGCCTTGAGAAGCTCTTATTGTGTCTCTTTCTTTGATGCTATTATCCTTACCTTAAAATTCTCTACACTTTTTTTTTTTCTGAATTTCTAAAAGAAAACAGGAATTATTCAATTCCAGGTGAGAACATGGTATACAAGATGAACCCTTTATAATGACTGGGAATTTTTCTGCGTCAGTTGTAGCTACATGCAGTGTACACAGTGCTGTCTCTGATGAGAGAGGGAGGACAAAAGGATATGTGACAGAAGTATCTTAAATATTTATATACTTATGAGATATTAATATTAAAATAACCTAAGAAAAAATAATGTGATGAAAGAAGTTTAAATCATATCCAGTGACAATGCTGGTGAATATTCAACCTATTTTGTGTAAATTATTGTTAAACTTATGTTACAAGCATGGTCAAAATGAAAGTTAGTATGCAAAGCAGCTAATAATAAACATTCTTTAAATGACGAGAACCAGATTAGAATTTTCCAGCAAGTATATTAAAGTAATTGTGTGTATATGAAAGGGAAATGGTTGAGGCATCTAATGTAGAATGCATCGCCCACTAAAAAAATAGCAAATATACACTAATTCTTTAGATGGAGCACAATCACACACATTTTTCTGAAAATTATTAGTTTAAGAAGTGCAAAACAATAAGCTATAAGATTTTCTGGTTTGAGACTACAATACATACATATACGCATTTTAAAATAATTGCTAAATAATTGCATCGAAATTCTGTCCTATTGGTATTTTTACAGGTAACTTTTGTTAATGCAAAATGTCACTCCTGAAAAAAAAATACTGATAATTCACTTCAGATTTTCAGTGTGACAGATTCTTCCTTTCTCTTTAAAAATCTAATTTATGAAAACATCTTTCATTATGGGACAAATTACTTCGAGCATTTCTGGAATTTGGTGGGAGGTGGTTGCTTTTGACAAAATCTTAGCCACTTAAAAATAAAATGCAAATACAAAGAAGGGTAAGAATTACTAGCAACTGTCATACAATAGCTTCTAGTGCATGTTGGGAGGAGGATTCAACTTATTAAGTAATGCTTATTAGCATTACTTCTGAAGATTTTTCATTTCATTGTGACAGCAGAGGGGAAATTTAGAAGAATTCACTGTGCCAAATATGCATTTCTGCAGAGCACAGCTTAAAAGAGACAAGTCCATACTGTTTCCCTCAAGTGGGTAAATGTTAAGAGAGAAGAATCCAAGTTTCATGATGCAGCAGCACAAAGCTGGGAAGTGAAAATTATGTTGCAGCAGAGTCTTGAAAATATGACTGTAAAAGTTAATCAATAAAATGTCTATTCCTGTCTATTCACTAGAGGCCCCAGCTGCATAGCTTCACACAATCGATACTACAAATTATTACGATTTCCAGGTTCCCACTGGACATTCCGAACAAATCTTTCAAGTGTAACAGGCTTATATGGCGGGGGGGTGGCGGGGTGCGGGGGGAGATGGGGGAAGAGACTGTTACTTTAGGTTTATTTCATTCAGAATAAGTACAAAGAATAACAAAAGCTTCTGACTTCTTAAAACTTTCAGCTGTTTTTCTCTGAAATATATGTATTCTGGGCATCCAGTGAAATTAACAGGAAATATTTTTACCATTCCTTATTTTTATTCTGGTAAACTAATGAAAATAAGGGACCTTTTATTGTTTTTTAAATCCTATTCAATCATTTCTTTTTTTTACCACTTCCAGGAAAAATAACTTTTAATGCACATTTTTACAACAAGGAAATGAAAGCATACAGAAATGGACTTTACCCCTCAGAGGCCCCACAACAGCTACTGCAGAATATTAGATCTCCATGCAGTTTTAATGCACCAATTTATGCTGCACTTCATTTTTCTTTCTATGGTCCTATGCTCTCGCCTTGATGCCAGCTCCTTTTGCCATATTCACTAAGTAGGAAGGTAGGCAAACTCCAGGACTGCATGACTTTGAATAAGTCAGCACCAGAGGGATGCTGCTTTACAAGACTTGCAGTACCCTTCATAGATACTGAACATAACCTCTGTGACATCCCTGCTCCCAGAAGACCCAGGGGACAGAGATCCATTGCTCTTTCTGTCTCCCAAGGAGCAGAAACTGCCTTGAACAGCATGGTTGTTTTTCAGGTACACTGTAAAATTTTATTTTAAATGGGTACTTGAAAATATAAAATCTGAATTTTTGTTGTTAGTTTTTTTTACCTTTATTATAATTATTGTTTTAAATGTAGTTTTATTTTTTTCCAAATTCGTCAAATCCTTCTCTGACTATACTCTCGCCATGAATTATAGTACTTTTTAAAGACAAATTATGTTACAAATATAAGGCTGAAATTAAAAGTACTTGAGAAAAAAAAAACTATGAAAATCTATAGAGCTAACACAGGATTATTCTATGCTAGAATTTATTATGCTCATGCACTAATGCAACAAAACTCTTAACTCTGAACTAATATAAAAATAGCAAGGGAAAAAAGTAGGTTAGCTTATAATTAATGTTAACAGACACAGTTCATGTTTTGATTTGCTCACAGACTGTACAATAAGAAATTGTAATAAAGTCTCCCTGAAACTCTTCAGGTGATTATAATTTGGCCTTTTATTTTAACATGAATAAAATTTGTTTCATTCAACTGTCAAGAAATTCCTGCTCTCTCAGAAGTTTCTCCACAGAGTCGATCAGATACAGCTGGGAATTTCAATAGCCTCCTTCTACCAATATCTCACACCAAGTTACTCACAACCAGTAGTCCCAGAAGTCTGCAGTCTTTTTACTCTCAAAGAAGTATCCACAGAGGCTGGCATAGCATGGGGTTTTGGCAACTTAGAGGAATCTCTTGAAAATGGTTAGGAAAAGCTATTGTGGCAAAAGATTCAAGTTAGGTTAGGAAAGCAAATCAGTGACACTATTCTCCCTAGAGGAGTACTAGTAATGTCTTTAGAGAAATAACTACAGGCTGAAAACCACCAAGCTATTTTATTTAGAGAAATGAAGACACATTACTGAACGCAATGTTTTTTCCATGGACCTTTTCCCAGTCTTCAACAGATAAATTAACTTAAGCATGTGAGCTACAGAAAGGTTGAAGTTCCAATATAAAAGCGACTTATTTACACTGAGCATAGAAATTATAACATTATCATATTTTGATTTTAGAAGCATGATATTTGTTGCCTCTAAACAAACCTGCTTAGAGGAGATTTTTTGATACAGTCTTTGATGCTTGTCACAAATCTGACATAAACTTTTAATTTCAAATGTTCAGTCCTCCACTTCTTTTTACAGTATTCTGTGCTCTGTGGCATTATAAAACAAACTGAGATTCTATCCATATATATAGAGATATATTTATTTAATTGGAGTAAGGAGAGAGTAACTGTTTATATAAAATAAAGCAAAAAGAATCAACTGAAGTGAGTCATTTTTACTATGCCTTAAATCTTAAAAAAAATGGAATAATGAATCAGTTTGTGGCTCAATATAAAAATCCCTAAAAAAATGTTAATTTATCAAAAAACAGTTGCTGAAGGTTAGCATTTTTAAATTACATTTGCAGAATTAATATTTAATCAAATAGACAGTAAAATTGGTCTCATAAGAACAGAGGTATTTTTATCAGTGTAAACTTTCCTAAAGTACAGTATGCATTTTTTCTTCTAGTTTATGTTAGCAACCTCATATGTGCCTTGCTGTTGTGGCTAAAAGTTCAAACACCAAATTTCCTTTAATTTGGTAGTGTCTTGCTTAGAAGCAGCCTCTTTAAGAAAAAAGAAACACAATAAGACCCATATGTAACCTTTGGTCTCTAAAAAGAGCAAGATGAGAATGCCACTAATATATAGGTAATAAATAAATTCCATACTATTTTACTTGAGTATAGAGAATCTTTTTTATTTCTAAAGTAAAATAGGTCACTAATAACAGTATTTTTCCAACATCCACAATTTTAAGTGCTCAAAATATTTTACAGTGTACAAAGTCAATCATTTAGATTTAATACTTTATTCACAAGAGTTATAGAACACATTTACACTATATCTTACCTGAAATAATTGTTTAATAAAATACATACTAAAAAGATTTATGATTAACTTTAATATCTTCTGTTTCTCAAATATTAAAAAAGCAGTAACTCACTTGTAATCACTAATTTCTTCTTCAGAAGATATAATACATTCTCTCAGGGTCTTCAGCTGTGTCTGTGATTTTTCTACTGTTCTGTTCTTGGCGAACTGTTTCTGCTATTTGCTCACTTAGCTGCTCTTGAGCTGCTTTCAAGCTGGATTCCATTAGAAGAAGTTTTTCATCTTGACTGGCAAGTTCTTGGGCTGAAAGATAGAAAAAAAAAGCATTACATTTTAAACCCAAGCCGAGTGATATTTTTGTTTTAAATGTAATGCAATGCAACCCCCCTCGGCCCCCATAAGAGCTAGACAAATACTGTTTTCAGGAGAAGAGCTTCATTTAATTTCCAAATCTGAGAAGAAAAATATGCCAGAAATATACTGATAGATGCTTTAAGTCTCTTTCAATGTATTCTAGTAAACTTAAAGAAACTTGAGCTCAATATTGTGCAAACATTTAAACTGCTACCAAATCCTACTGTATATAGAGACATTCTGTATTTAGTTCATTCTGAAACTTGTATTGCCTTCATATTTTGAAACATAACTCAACTGAGAATTTAGGATCACAGTTTTGAAAAGGTCTCTAAGCTGTCGCAATCATCACGTATACTATTTAAACTGAAAATCTTCAATTTCATTGTGATTTTTCATGAATTACAGAGCGCATACATAGTAAAAAGCCGTTCTTTTCCAAGGTCATCCAACAGATGGCAATCTTTCCTTAGACCAAGAGAAACCAGAGCTATACGCTGCCAGCTGCCTCAGAAAAAAATAAGTGATTTAAGACAAAGACATTTTTCCTTTGTTCTTTGTTGACCATTTTCCTAAAAGATATATGTACATAGGTTTTAATTTAAATATTTAACCCTGAGTATGTGCACGTATGGGTGTGCACGGGTGTGTGCCTGTGTGTGCATATGCACACACACACCTCCATACATATGTATTTGTTTTTCTACTTTTCCATAAATACATGGCCTCAGGCGCATAGGCACATTTAGTTACCAATTTTAAAATATATCGTGGAGTTAAATTGATCATTAGAACAAGTGTTTTACATGAAACAGCTTATAGGAAGAATTCCCTTCACTATCTAACAGTCAAATGATTTTGAAATTTGACACCAAAAAAATTAAAAAAGAAGCTTTCAACGATAGCAGCTCAGTAAGTATCATAAAAGAAGGTATTCGCATGATCATAAATAAAAAAGCTTTTTTTACTGTGCTATAGTATAATATAAATAGTGATAAGCACATCAGGCTTCAGTGAAGTTTGAAATCAATATTTTCTAGATTAAATGGATAGAATCTTTTAAAGAAAAACACTTATGCTCTGCTAAAATGATTCTGCATTTATTATCCTTAAAGTCCAACAACGTTCACCATATGTGCAGGATCTAAATTCAACTATCATATCTTTATTATGTGTTCTGAACATCCAGAAGATCAATTTCCTTAAAAAATTGCTTTGTTCTTTTCTCATTGACAGTAACAGAGCCCGAGTTCTCACAAAAGCAAGACAACAGTCACCATTCCTGTAAGGAAAAAGTGATACACATAAGCTGTTTGAATTTGTGCCTCGGGAAGAAACACGGCTAATGTAAATAGCTGAACTTTTACAAGGAGCGTATATCACCCACAGGTCATTTTACTAAAATTCACATGCATCTGAATCTCTGTGAATGAAGGAGTTAAATGTTTAATAACGTCAACACATGCTAAAATAACAACATAATCTAATAAACAGCTTATAAGAGGTTTGTTTTCACATCTAAAAATAAGCTGTACAGGCTACAACAAATTTAGTATGGACAAGCTTAAGCTGCCATCATTCAGTGATATCCAACAAAACTTCATTTGTCAGTTTAAATCATTTTGGACCTGTTTCTGTCAATACATGTGTAAGCAACTTTCTTTGCTATATGAGCTCACTGAAATCAATGTGACTACTTATTTGGGTAAAGTTAATTATCTATGGGCTCCTAGGATTGGGTCTGAGTTTGCAATCAAAGGAAACAAGTATTCTGCATGTGATATTTGCTTCCTCCCTTCAAAGTTTTTAAACTGTTAATTTTTATATATATGTATGTAAAAGATAAACACTGTATGTCAACTGAAGTTTATTCAAATTTCATATTTTATTAAGTCTTTTTCTTTTTTTTTTAAATAACAACATTGTTTTATTCAGAAATGCATCTTTGAAATGTTTTAGAAGTTCTTAGAAGTAGTTTAGAGATATGATCTACTGCCTGGGGAAAAAAGTATCTTTCAAAATTTATTTTAATTGTAACAATCTTGTTACAGACAGATCCAGCTATGCATATTTTGTAACTGGCATTCCTATTTAAGTATATGAGTTATTTAGTCACTTTAATTCTAGGTTTTAACTCACAGCGTCCTGGTAAAAAAGGGTTAAATTATTTTAAGTTTACCTATGCCTTGGACTTGAGCCTTGGTTGATCCCAAGCCAGAGGCGCTAGCAGCTGCATGCTTTATTTACAATCCCTTTGTCAGACTTACAACTGCCCCAGGCTATAACATAGTGTACCTAATGTTCAAACTGGCAGGTAATCTTATGTCAAACATACTTCTTTGATTTAAAGTGATCAATAGATTCTTGTAAAGAGGTAATTTCTCTGATGTTTCCACCTTGCCTTTCTTACAGGTGATTCACACAAAAGCCTGCTTATATGATGTACGAACAATAAACAGAAAGCTATAATCATGTTTTTTCAGATGTTTCCGGTGCACAACGATTTTGGATCAATACCCTGTGTAATACAATTATCTGCAATGATCTGGTTGTATTGAAAAAGAATTTGCAGCAGACCTCTAGGGGGTTTTATCCAGAAACACGTATCTGGCAATGTTGTGAATAGTGGAAGAGAAAATTAAGGGGTTGACACAGGCTGTCTATTATGTTCCAAATGACTTCATTAATATTTTATTTGGTAAAAGTAGTATATTTCAAACTTTACTATACTGTGACTTCAAAATATTAGTAATGCTATTTCTTTATTGCATTTTCTTATCTGAAAAGCTAGTTCTAACACAGAGGTTCTTGTAAAAGCCCAGAGTACAAGCAAAAATTATTTAAAGTTTCTTATTGGCCATAATCAAATGATTGCTTGTACTTTGTGTCTTATTTTGCTTTTATGTTTACTATTGTCTTGGAAAACAAGTCTTTATTCATCAGTGTGTCACTGCTGAAGCTGTAACTTTATCTGTATGCTGGGAATTAATCACGTCTGTTTAAAAGTCACCTAAAATATTAACAACAATATCAAACTTGTTAAGATCAAATTATTCTGTGAATTGCCATTGAATGAGTAGGTGCTCCAATATAGAAATAGATATTCGTTCTGAATTAATACAAAGACCATGTAGCAGAAATAGAAATAAAAAACTCACTTGTGTTTGTTTAGTTATGACAAAGTCGCAGCGTATAGCTGTAAATTTAGCCTAAAGCAGTACAGGGAACCTTTTATATTCATTTGATTACAGCAATCATATGTCCATATGATTGAAAATTCTATTCCATTAGACTGTGCCAAATTCACATTTCTGTAATATTACTATTTTTGTACATTATTACCTGTCTTTCTGCACTGCTTATGCACACCCTGCAGTTCCTGATTTAGCTGCTGAATCTCAGTTCTCAGTGTGACGGTTTCTCTCTCTGTCTGATTCTTTTCTTTCTGTGTGTCCTGGATACTCGCTTTCAGTTTCCTGACCACACTGTCAAGGTGCTCCACCTCAGCCACTTTTGCTTTGATACCTTCCCTTGCCTGCAGGAAATCAGCTTCCGACTTTCTCAGGAGGTCATCTTTTTTGCGTATTGCCTGTGAAGACAAAAAGCATTCCAATAGTGCCTTTTATGATGTACTTTTTATACTGCATCCTGCTATTTTGAGCTATAGGATACATGATATTATACAGCACCTCATTAGCAACTGGGTCAAGTACCTACATCTCCTCCAGGATCAAAAAGTTACAAGGACTTTAATTTTAAAACGTCTCTTGAAGAAAAGATTCGATATTACAATAAATACATCATTAATCAATACTTATAAGTTCAAAGGCAAGAAGAAATATTCCAAGCAATTCTGAGAGAAAAGCGAGAAATGCAGTTTGATCTAAATGAATACTTCACCTTAAAAAAAAAAAAGTTAAAAGATTTGATGAAAAAAAAAAAAAAAAAAAGGAGGGGGAGATATTTAACCTCTTGGTGCCAACAGCTACAGAGCTCTTTCATTTGGTACTCAAGCATATGCTGTAGGTTAATGTGGCCACAGGGATATCTCAAAATCACAGGAAAAAAAAAAAGAAACCATGCTAGATTTTTTTTTCTTCATTGTTTAAACTTATCTGCACAAAACTTCAATTTTTAGACTTTGCTTGATTTAGTATTATTTGAAGATGCCACATGTAAGCTTGACTTTCCCCTCAAGATACAGTATTGTGAATCTAAATTTTATATACACAGTTCTTAAGGATATACTACAAGTTTCTTGGTGCAAGTTCCGTATCAACAACTATTGAGTATTCAGGAGTGACTGCGCTCTATTGGCTTGATGCCACACCTTGATTCTCTATCATGCTCCATCATGCTTCTTTTAATCTGAATATTTAGCACTCTTTCATGTCTTAATTACAGCAAATTGCGCACAGTTGGCACCATTTCTTGAAATTAATCCCAGAGTACTTTGTTTCTGTCAAGCACAGTCAAAGCCTTAGAGAATAATAGTAAATGTTATTGCAGATCTAAATTTAAATGACTGTCTATGTATTTAACTTAAGCCTTTAATTATTCGTGCTGTACTGTTTTTGGTTCAAATGTTAAACATTCTTTATTGAAGATGTAAAATTGTTTCAGACAGCTTGAAACCTGCAATGTTAACATGACAACAATTATTTGTATTAACATATTTTTTCAGGTGTGTAAAACTTAACAGACAGCATATAATATCCTGCCACTGTTATATGTCTCCATTTAATTCAGTTAGCTTCACTAAATAATAGAGATTACTAGAAACAGATTGTTGGTGTAATATTTTTTTTTTGGTGAGAAAGAAAGATTTTATATTCGAACAGTCAACACTTTTTGCTCCTAAGTAGTTTTTTAAGTTGTCTGCAGACAGCCGATGAAGCCTTCTCAGGAAATGAAGACAGAAGAGAAAGAGATTTGCTGCCTTTTTTTTTTTTTTTTCCTATACTTGTTATTCTAGTCAATAAAGAATTGTAAAAGTATGGAAACACAGAAACAATTAGTTCATTCTAAATGGTTTCATTGCTGCAAGAAATTATACATTTGTGTAGTTCCCAAATGAGTACAAATGATTTCTATTAACTGTATAATTTCTGCTTATTGTATAGCTTAGCACTGTGGTTATTATATAATTAATAAAAATAAATCTTTTTTTAGATTTTTAGATTTTAAAGTACCAGAAGTTAAATTTCTGCCATTGAAAATGAATATAAATTGGACTTAGATTTAAACTTGACAAATTCATTTTAAAGGATATCTGCAAACAAAAAAGAAGTCATATTACTGTATTCATTTGATTTTATCGATATGCATTTGATAGAAATGCTATCATAAACCCTAACATATATTGAATTTATTAATAAACATCAGAGAAATATACACTTACCAAGTTTGTGATAAAGTTTTTAATGAATAAAATTTATAACAAATATGTATGAATTAATTAGTGCACACTCAAGTCTTTTAAATTCTACTTTCAATATGATTTCTAAAGAGATAACATTTTTTATCATTCTCATAGAAAAGCATACCTGATCTTTTTGACTACAAAGTTTCCTGGCTTCTATAAGGTCTCTTTCAAACCGTGTTATCTGCTGTTGTAATTGCTCAAGTTCCACTTTGTGTTTATGCTGGGAAGCTATTACATCCACATGCAATGACTGGAAGGTCTTGTCTAGTTTTTTAATTTCAAGAATAGATTTTTTTTTCTTGATTTGTCAAGTATATTAGCATATTAGCAGCTTCAGGTTTTTGTTGTTGTTGTTGTTTTTTTTGTTGTTCCTATATGATCTGCTCACATTCTTCAACTTTGTGAGATTTTTCATGGTATTGATTTTTCAACATCAGAAGCTTATTTTTAAAATCAGAAATTATTGTATATTATACCATATATCCTGATTCACTTGTCTACTACTTAAAATCATAATATATAGCTCCATTTTCAGATTTCAAATGCTCAACATGTTGCTACTTGTTTTTTGTTTTCATTTATTGATTTATTATTTCATTATTATCAATTATTTTCATTGAACAAAAATATTTAAAAAGATTTATTAAATGTATATGAAAGAGAAAACGAAATCTTAAAAAGCAAGGTTGCATATTCATAATCTATAAATGCACAGTTAGATAATATTGCTGTTGTTTGGGCTCCCACAGCTTACAACTTAAATAGATTTTAACTAGACTTAAGTAGATTTTAACTTTACTTAAATAGAATTAACTAGAATTAATCAACTACTTAAGTAGATTTTTTTAAGTAGTTGACTCATCGTCATTAATTCTACTTGAGGTAGGTAATTACTGTGCTTCTGCAGCATATTTATTTATCTTTTGCTAGGATTCAAGGGAATAAAACTTGTCATTAAAACATGAACAGTGGGTCTGATATCCTGTCAAATCACACTAATTTTTATACATCATGTTCATAGTGGTCTTTGGGAATTTTCCTGATTCTTGGTGCTTTTTAAAAGATATTTCTGTGGTAAAGGAAGCTCTTCTGTTAGCCGGGCAATTGTGTTTTCACAATTGTCTACTATTTTTATTTTTATTTATTCTAATGTAATTATTTGTAATTTCAGTTCTAAGGGTATAAACTTTATTCACTCCTAGTGGCTAGGTTGTCAACAGTTTGTCCAGTCAGTGTCATATAATAGCAATATATGAAAAAAGCTTATGTCAGAGAGAAAAGATCCTCTAAATAGCACATAGACAAGCATATTTTCAGGTGTTTCATTGTCAAATGTAACCTTGCTCCTAACCAAAGTGTTCAGGTATTATGAATATAAATGAAATGTTTAAAGCCCAAGCTGTAGAGCTCCTTACATACAACATTTTTTTTTTTCTCTAAATGTTTGGTGATTAAATATTTAGAAGCACGAGTTTTATTTATTCTACTTGCTTTTTAGATTTAATATTAATATTTTTCTCCTTAACTGTAAGTTTCTTGTTTTGTGTGTTAAACCTAAAAGTGAAAATTTTAACCAAATGTAAACATTTAACCTGTGTTAAAGAGTCTCTCTGTCAAAACTTCATAGTTAAGAGTTCCTGCTAATAAGGATGGCAATAAAGATAATTCAACAAATCACCCACCCATGATGGATGATTTGCATGAAATTTAAGGAAAATAGGATTTAGAAAGATCATTACAAACAGCTCACAGGGTGTTTCTTTAAATTTCGTAGTGGATTTTATTGGAAAAGGACAGAAACTTTTACTGTGGGGTCTTCTCAATTCTTTTATTCAGACCATCATAGACCTTATAACAATTCAAAAAAATGCACTTTCCTGAAAAAAAAAGAAAAAAAAAGTTGTTCAAATATATCCACCTTTCTGTAAGATTTGAATCTGTCAGTGAAAGTCACCTATGTCATTTTTCACTTCTGCATTTTTGTGTCGTATAAACACTTTACAAGCAATAATTTTGTCTTCTTCTAGACTACTGATAATGAACAAAAGCAGATCCCTCTGCAATTTCATTAAAAATGCCACATTATATTATATTTGTAAATTTGTCATATTTGATCTCTAAGCTCACTGTTACTCTACTTAATGCATGCCACTCTGTCTACGGTCTTCATTTTAATCCAATGCACAGGTACTTCATAGGATTCCTTACTGAAATCCATATGCAGTCTATATAGTCACTTAAATTGATCAAAATAGTAATTCCATACAAGAGAACGTTGCTGCTTGGTTTTTAATTGTTCTTTCTTAATTTAGGTCATTTACTAAAAATAAGGTGTGTTTGTTTGTTTGTTTGTTTGTTTCACATGTTTTACCACTGTTATCAAGTTAAATGATTAATGATTTGGAAGGCCATATTAAGCACAATACTGGATTTCATTCAGTCACCCAGAACTTCCCCAGTGCTACCAGATTTGCTAAGTCTGAGCATTGCTAGTTCGGAGAAGGCCTCAACTATTTTTCCAGATTTCCAATTGTGATTTTACTGAATTTGTAGATTTTAAAATGTTTGCTTTATAAAATGTTGCAAAAATTGTTCCCTGTTTATTTTGAAAAAAAAAAATCTGAGGATCACTGTGAGCTGTAATTATTTTACTGTTTTGGGCAATGTCTAGTTGTGTACAGCAAGTTCAAGTGTATGTAAGATATTTCAAGCCTATTAAGTTTGCAATTCTATAATCAGATCTTTTGTCTATTAGATGTCTCTGTAATGTGGGATGACCCATAAACTCTCCTGGATAATGGAAATTAACAATTGAAGACTTCTGAATCTCCTATAGACTCCTTCTGCATCTCTTCTCCTTGCACGCTTCTTCATGCTCTTGCATGAAGAGCTCTACGTACACAGCATGAAAGGAAAGCACAGAACGGGTTAGCATAAGAATTCCTCACAATGCATTAGTAATAAATTAGTCCAGAGAACAGATTATTTTCTATTAATAAATTCTGAGGCACACCTTGCCTAATCTGGTCTCACCTCTTAATAATAAAAAAGGTCTTTTTGACAGGTTGAAAAGAATTTCCCCTGATCTCACTGAAAATCTGTCTTACATGTAATGTTGATTACCGTACCTCCCAACAGAGAGACATTGCAGGGAGACATTCTGAAATAGCATTTTGGACTTGGACCTTCCTCATGCTGATGCTTCCTTCTTACTTACCTGAGGTAAGAAAAACAGTGTCCCATATGGAAAAGCAACTAGTTGGAACTCAATTAAAGATGATAATCCTAGACTGTATTTCCATTCATTTTTTTCAGTGATTATCTTAAACAAGATGTTAAGCACTTTTCCCAGCCAAACCCTGTTATCTAGAGGAAATTTCATTAATGATTCATAATCATCTTTTTATACAAAACACAAATAAAATTTGGATTAGATAGGGGCATGCAGCTATTTTGTGTGACTGCTGTAAACCAGATTGGAAGCTAATTTAGCTGAAAATTATCCCTGCATTTTCTTTTTTTTTCTTTTTTCTTTTTTTTTCTAATTTTATTTTCTCTGAGATAGCTCCAGGCTAGCTCCTTCCTCTGGTTCTTCAAATGGCTGCAGGAACAGCTGTGTCTTGACAGTGCACGGAAGAAGTTCAAGAGAAAAAGAGAGACGAAGACAGGTTTGCAATTGCCATAACTGCCACCACAGCCCTGTTCAGTTTCTTTCCAAACATAAAACAAAAACGTTTTTAAATTTCTAGCCATCTGTATCATGATGGATTTGTCTTCTTTCAGTGCTGTTATTCTCCAAGGTAATCATATTTTTAGCATCCTAAGATTTTTATTTAACATATTTAGGTTTTTTTTCATTGGCTGTTTGCAGTCTCCTGTCTTCTGTCATCAATGACCATGTTTTTCATCCCTAACTAGGGCATCTTTTAAACTAACTTACATTCATGAATGTAAGAATGTAAGTATGGGGCACAGCACTTTCTTTCTTAAGCACTTCCTAGCTGCTAGTCAGCCCATAACACAGAAGAATTCCGTGATCAGACATAATATGGTGAACAAATATAATTCCAGTTTCTAAAATTATTATAAGAAATAGCTAATAATTAGCTATTACACTAAATGTAGTTTATGCTGCACACACACACACAAAACCTAAAGAGTTTCTGTAATATCACAAATTGCAGAATCATGAAAATACATAACATATGAGAAAGTGACATGATAAACGTTGTTACATGAAAAAAAAATCTTCTGCAGATAAAATCAAGAAAAAATCAAAGCAAATTACCTTGGTTGTTTTGCACTGTTGTAAAGGAACATCAATGCTCACCATCCAAGATGAAAATCTGCTGAACTCTAACTTTCCAGGCAGGCCACTAAATAAAAAGTCATAGGAAAAAATAAAGAAAGTATCTCAGCAGAATACTCAAATTAATATCCATCTAATATGTCCCTACAGCTTATGCTGATTAATCAAATTGAACTATAACAATAGCTTCTTTATACATTCAGTTTTAATCAATTGTTTTTATCACTTTTTTGTAAGGTTAATCTGAGATCAGACTTTATCATGTTTTAATTTGAATCTAAATAATAATCTCATATTTGTAGGATCCTCATGCTTTTTGATTACTGCATCAAAAAACTGGTAGCTGTTGAGCAAGAAAATTTTCAACAGATTCTGGAAAACACTCATTTTGTAGTTTTGGAGTATTTGGGGAAGATGTTGCCATCAAACTGTTTTTTTTTTTTTTTTTTTTTTTTTTTTTTCCATAGGAGGCTTTGCCAGGCAAATGTTCTGAAGATCTCTCTAACCTCAACGTAAATTTTGTATAATATTCTTACTTGTTTTATGCATTGTTTTCCCTTCCTTATAGACGGCATCCTCCAAGGACTGTCCTAACAGATAGTAGAGAATTCCAATTTCTAACCCTGCAGAGCCATAAAATATTAGGCTTGAAAGTAATGAAATATTTTTGACATAGCAAAACTTTTATTAGTGCAGAGCTAAATCTTTCCCATTCTAGGGCTCAAGAGAGTGAAAAAACACTTCTGAAGAAAGTATGATGGAATACCAAATACAAAATACTGAGGCAATAAAGGGCATAAAAATGTATTTATAAATTGCATATTGATTTTTTTAAATTGTAATGATTAGAAATTGCTGGAAAAACTGGAGTGCTACACTATTCCCAGAGATGGCAATTTACCCTGCAGAATAAACACCATACGTTTGTAGTTCTTAAACTTACTTATCAACTCAGTGGAAATATATGTGTTAAAAAATTCTAAGTTTATGCTTATGTAAAAAAGATTTTATGTACAGGTACTCATATGTAAAAGCATCAAATTATGTGCACACTATATAATAAATGAATTAAGCACAGTTAAGTCACCACAACCAAACAGGTTACTACTATCTGATAAATCACAGCCAGTAGATAAGATCTTTGCTTGCCCCAATTTGAGATACTATGTATTTGACTCAGCAGTCTTCACTGAAGCTAATACGTTTTAACTAACAGACAACTGAAATGCAGTAACACTTTTGGTGATGGGTCCCAAACAAAGGTGTGTGCCTACACTTTAAATAATACCTTACCAGTACTCTTTAAATGTTGTGATACATAAATATATTTCGCTAGTGAAAGTAAGTATAGTAAAATTATATGTATTTAATTCATCAATTCTGTGAGACACACTAGCATTTTTTAGGTCTGTGAGAATTACTACATAATACAAATATTGCTGATATATTGCTGATATATTTCAAAGTTCCCATATTCTAGCCTTTGGCACGTAAATGAATAAAGAGTTGGATTCTAAATAAGAAGCCGTCAACCCACTCATTTAAAGTCCACTCTGACTGCTATCTGTGAACAGAGAGGAAGATTTACAGGAACTGCTCTTAAAAATCATTTTCACAAAGTGTTCAAGCCAGCCAGAGCCCAGTCTAAAAAGGGGATAGGTCTAACCAGCACCACTGGTTAGTGATTATCTGCCAAGAGGCAGGCAGCAGCAATCACCAGTGTTTTCATGGAAAGCTGTTGGCTGAGCTGGCGAAGACTGGTACGAAGTTTAGACAATAACTTGCAAGACACCTACAGTGCTATCTTCAAGTCCAAGGGACCACATGAGGATGGGCTGTGTGTATTTACACCACCAGAGCATCATTTTCAACAGCAAAAGAAGCAATGTCTGTCTTCCTGAAACCATACAAACTATCAATCACTCTGTTATAATTTTGGCTTCTTAAGATAAACGTTCAGAGATCCTTATACAGTTTTACAGCATCACTGCATGAGAATCCCCAATAATTTGCAAATGTTTAGACACTGAGACTTAACAGAAAGGAAAGCCTTCTCATCCGTTCCAGAAAGACTTCTTCCCACCTCACTTCAAAAGCATAACTAGTGAGATATCCACAAGGGATATCTATATACCACTACTTTTAGGCAATCACTTTTTAGACATACCACTCCATCTTAGACAATTATATCTTTTATTTAGCCTGGTAGACTGCTACTTGTTGTGAATCCCGTTCTGTGGTACTTAATTCTCTCCACAGAGGAGTTAGGAAATTGGACACAATTTCTAAGTGTCTGTGGATCTTGTTCTAACTATATGGAAAAGTTTGGTCATTATTTTTAAATTAAAGAGAATTTTCACAGAATCACAGAATGCTTGAGGTTGGAAGGGACCTCTGAAGATCATCTAGTTCAACCCCCTTGCTCAAGCAGGGACACCTACAGCATGTGGCATAGGATTGCATCCAGGTGGGCTTGGAAGATCTCCAAAGAAGCTCCACAAGCTCTCTGGGCAGCCTGTTCCAGGGCTCTGTCACCCTCACAGTAAATAATTTCTTCCTCGTATGGAGATGAAACTTCCTGTGTTTTAGTTTATACACATTACCCCTTGTTCTGTCAGCAACCACCAAAAAAAGTTTGGCCTCATCTTCCCTACATTCTCTCCTCAGGTATTTATACATATTAATAAGATCTCCTCTCAATCTTCTCTTCTCCAGGCTAAGCAGGCCCAGATCACTTAATCCTTCCTCACACAATAGATGCTTCTGTCCCTTAATCGTTTTTCTTGCTCTCTGCTGGAGCCTATCTAGAAGCTCCACATGCCCCTTGTCTTTGGGAGCCCAGAGCTGAACACAAGACTCCAGGTGCGGCCTCACCAGCGCTGAGTAGAGGGGCAGGATCCCCTCCCTCGACCTGCTGGCAACGCTCCTCCTGATTTAGGCCAGGATCCCATTAGCCTTCTTGGCCAAAAGGCCACATTGCCTGTTCATAATTAACTTGTAGTCAACCAGGACTCCCAAATCCCTCTCCACGGAGCTGCTTTCCAGCAGGTCAACCCCTAATCTGTACTAGTGGCTGGGGTTATTCCTCCCCAGGTGCAAGATCCTGCACTTGTCCTTGCTGAACCTGATGAGGTTCCTCTCTGCCAACTCTCCAACCTGTTTAGGATCTTCTGAATGGCAGCCCAGCCCTCTGGAGTGTAGGCCACTCCACCCAGTTTTGTATCATCTGCAAACTTGCTCAGGGTGCATTCCATCCCCTCATTGAAGTCACTGATGAATAAGTTGAACAGCATTGGGCCCAGTACTGACCCCTGCGGGACACCACTAGCCACAGGCCTTCAACTAGACTTAGCACCATTTATCCTGACCATCTGAGCTCTGCCATCGAGCCAGTCCTCAATCCACCTCACTGTCCACTTATCTGATCTACACTTCCTGAGCTTTCCTATGAGAAGGCTGTGGGAGAGTGCTGAAGCCTTGCTGAAGTCAAGATAGACAACATCCACAGTTTTCGCATTGTCCATCCAGCCAGTCATCCCATTGTAGAAGGTTGTCAAGTTTGTCAAACATGACTTCCCCTTCGTGAATCCATGCTGGCTAGTCCTGATCACCTTCTTTGCCTTCACATATCTAGAGATGGTCTCTAGGATGAGCTGCTCCATCCCCTTTCCATCTCAGGAAATGTCCAGAGACAGAGGTGAGGCTGACCAGCCTGTAGCTTCCTGGCTCCTCCCTCTTGCCCTTTTTGTAGACTGGAGTGACATTGGCTTTCTTCCTGTCCTCTAGCACCTCCACCTGCTCTCTATGACCTCCCAAAAATGATAGCGACTGAGCCTGCCAATTCCCTCAACACTCCTGGATGCATCCTATCCAAGCCCATAGATTTATGGGTGTCCAGTTTGCCTAAAAAATATATAACCCAATCTTCCTCGACCAGCGGAAAGTCTTCCTCTCGCCTGGTTTTCTCTCTTGTGTCTGGGCTCTGTAGTTCATAGGATTCATGGTTCCTTAAACAGAAAAGACAGAAGCAAAGAAGGCACTTAGTAACTCTGCCTTCCTCGTATCCTCTGTCACCAAGGCATCCAGCCTGTTCGGCAGTGAGACCACACTTTCCTTAGTCTTCCTCTTGCTGCTGATGTATTTCACAGAATCACAGAAGGGTTGAGGTTGCAAGGGATCTCTAGAGATCATCTCATCCAACCCCCCTGCTCCAGCAGGGACACCTAGAGCATGTGGCACAGAGTGGTATCCAGGCGGGTTTGGAAGGTCTCCAGAGAAGGAGACTCCACAACCTCTCTGGGCAGCCTGTTCCTGGGCTCTGTCACTCTCACAGGAAAGAAGTTCTTCCTCCCATGGAAGTGGAACTTCCTGTGTTTTAACGTACACTCATTACCACTTGTCCTGTCACTGTCCACCACGGAGAAGACCCTGGCCCCATCCTCCCTACAATCAACCCTCAGGTACTTGAACATGTTAATCAAATCTCCTCTCAGCCTTCTTTTCTCCCGACTAAACAGGCCCAGCTCGCTTAGTCTTTCCTCATATGACAAATGCTCCAATCCCTTAATCATCTTCGTGGACCCTCTGTGGACCCCTCCTGTGGACCTTCCACTGGACCCTCTGTAGAAGCTCAATGTCCATCTTGTACTGGGGAGCCCCAAACTGCACACAAAAGTGCAGCTCTGTAGAAGTCCTTTTGTAGAAGCTTGTAGAAGCCCTCTCTGTTGTCCCTGATGTCTCCTGCTAACTGTAATTCTACATGGGCCTTGGCCATTCTCACTGCATCTCTGCATTCTCTGAGAGTGTTCCTGTATTGCTCCCATGTGGTCTGACCCTTCTTCCACATTATATATGCTCTCTTTTCTCCCCTCCACGCAGGTCTCCTGCATCCCTACCTAGACTTCTTTCTCGTAGGAGTGCACCGATCCTGAGCTTGGAGAAAGTGATGCTTGGCATTTTTTTTCACATACAGCAAACACATCCAAACTGGGAACCTGAGAGATCGCGAGCTACTGTGTGAAAGGAATACCCTACCCAAACCCTAATGCTATTCCTGCCCACAACTTATGTGTATATGAGGCTCCTTTGTGCTCTGGTTTCCCAGGAGAAGGTGCATGCCAGGAGGAAAGTCAGGCATGTTTTAAGCAGGAAACCAATCTAGCTTCTCAGAAAATGAGAATCTCATGGTATGACTCATGTTTTTTATTTTGTTTAGTAAAACTTATTATTAATCACATTACCTAAAGAAGCCCCGTGTACACAGTAACATGCACATATGCAAGTGTGGTCTACTAGCAGGTTTCTAAACATTTCGCTTATGTTCTTTTGTTGAGACTTCCTTTAAGACCTTGAGACCTCGCATCCTGTGCAGATGAAAGAACACCCTTCATTTCTCTATTCTTTTTTTGCAGTATCTAAGAAATGATACAAAAGAACCAATAAAATTAATTCTTCTGCAAGAGAATGAATTTTTATCCCAGTTTTATCTTTCCCATTTCTTTTTATTTACACAAAAAGAAGCTGGAATATGCTCATGATATATATGAGTATATGGAGAATTGGAATAAAATTAACATAACTGGTGGCAACTTAGTGGTATTTGGGGCATTCTGAAACCTATTTTTTTCAAGCCCACAAAAGAAAAATGCTATGACAATTTGTATCCATAGTCTCTTTAGTGATGAAATATAAGGTACAGAGACTAATACACAAAAACATGAGCTTAATAAAATTGTATTTTTGAAAACTTGAAAAGTATAAGAAAAATATTTAAAGTCATAGCAAGAGTATACTCTAGATGGTTAATTATGTAATCTGTGTTTTTATAAGATTATTACATTAGGTTGGAGTCATGTTTCATGAAGAAAGAATTTAAAATTTGAGGAGGCCAAAAGAGTGATTTCCCTTCAACATAGATTCATTTATTACACTTTCATACACAAACTACAAGCTTGCACTACTAAAAGAAATCTCATATTAGCATAACAATATCACAGGATGTTGGAACAAAAAGACCTGAATGAGTAGCATGTCTAAGAACAAGCTTTCAGCTGATTTGTTCCACTACAGCTACTGAGCTATGAAACTTTGAAGACCTGGCTCATTTGAATCAATTCTTTCAGTTTTTAGCGTTCACAAGCAGTAAAGCTTGTAAAAGAAACAATCAGTCATTAACCTTTTTCTAATACTGATGTGTTATTGAAACTACAACTTGTATGCTTAATTATTTCAGGATTAAATACAGAGCATCTGAACTTCATAGAAAAATCTGCTACAACTGCAGAAGATTTTGAATTTGTCTGTCTTTATTATGAAATGGAATAGTTAGCATTCAAATATAGTACACATAGGTAAAGCATATGCTTAATATATTTAATGTTTTATATATACATGTCCATGATATGTTTAATGTATATGCTTTATAGTATGTCTTATATAGGTATGCGTTTTTATTTTTGGAATATCTTTTTCCTCAAAAGAATAGCTACACAATATAAAAAATACTTACAAAACTGTCAATATTTTATTTAGGGCAACTATTTACCAAAGGAAAAAAGAAATATATATATATATTCTACCCAATAAACAAGTAATTATTTTCCCCCATAGTAAGACTTATTTGTATTTGAAAATTCAAATATATCTTATTTCAGTTCCACACCTGTAATGTAAATAATGGAACAACTCCAACATTTTTAAGTGAACAGTATACTTCTGCTTCTTCTTCAGTAATTCCCATTTTCAAATCATAGTAGGTATTTTTCATACCTCTGAGATGAAGAGGGCTCTTTGTTTTTGTTAGTTGTTTCTGGGTTTGGGTGTTTGATTTTTTTTATGTTGAGGATTATGCCTGTGTTAACTTCAGAAACTTATTTCAGCTCGGGTTTTGTAAAATGTCTTTTCATTATTAAGCAGCATTTCCCTTACTGAAGTTTCCTACCTTAATAAAATTATGTCCTGTATCTGCTAGGTAATTTGAGGCAACATATAATATATTTCAAGCATTTTCAGATGAGTTTTAATATCTGGAGTGTTCTTTTATTTTTTAGGATAGTAAAAAGAATAGTTTTCTTGAAAAATAAAATTTTTAATGCCTCATTAAAATATATAGTGCCTGTCCGACATGGATCTCCTGTTCATGCTCTGATTGTTGGATCACTTTCTCGGCTTGATTTAGTGTCATTCTGCTCACATACCTAACACATATTGTGTATCATGTAGTAGATTTTTCCACTTCTGGTTCAGTTTACTGACCTTAATCTTTTAAATATTCATCTATTAAGAATGAATATATTTACATAGTGAGGTGTATATGAGCAATAGGTCTATGTTTTAGAATTTTAAGTAGCTATTCATTGAGACTCTTATTGTTTTTTTTTTCAAGGTAAAATAAACAAGTGGCACCTGAAGAAAAAAATATATTCTGTTTAGAAACCTTTATAATCCTCAGCCTTTCAATTATTTGGGAAATTTTCTCATAAAAAGGAAGTTTTATATTAAGCATTTTTCTGCTGTTGCCATTTGCTTAAAATATAAAGACATATTGCTAGAACACAATAAGCTGCTTTAAAAATTATGGTAAAATAAAAATTGCCTTTGGTGAGAAATAAACTACAATGGTAAGTACATTATTTAACAAATATCCTGATGTCAAGCAATCGTCCTTTGTATCAGTAGTAGCAAGTATTAGCACATGTACTTGCATGCAGCAAAAAAACAACTGTAGGAAAATAAATATCTATATACTATCACAAAAGCTCCAAAGGCTATGAAGAAGATGATGCTAAGTTAATAAAAGTATATGGAAATGTAAACAGAATCAAAAAAGATGATGCTTACAAAAGTTTAAGCAAGGATACACTTAGCACAAATTTAAGTAATAGAAGATTGATTATGAGTTTTCTGAATTGTGTGACTTACAATTACATCTTTTGAAAGAGCTTGTGTTGCATGTCAGAAATTCTGCCCGTAGCCCACGTTTATCAAAAGTGTAAAACCTGAAGAAACTTATCAGAGCATCCCTAGTTTAACTGAATAATTCAGCTATGTGATTTGCTTTGAAACTACTTTTGTTCTTTCCAGGAGTCCAGCATTTCACCAATTCTTCAAAAATTATCAAAGTTAACTGTTGTCAAATCTAAGATTTCATCAGAAAGCTCTTTAAGTACTCCAAGGGGGGCTTAGCTCTTATTTTTTTGCATTAATATTACTGTAATTTCAGCATATTTTGATATTATTTTTCTCATTCCAGTAAGTCAACTATCGTCTTTCTTCTTAACCTTTGACCAGCAATAAATTTATAATCAGACTCCTTGTCTTTCATGTCCCCTTGTTATCTTTCTTCATTGGATTTCTGGTTTTGTTCTTGCTTGCTTATGATACCGTTTTATATGACTCCTTAGTAATCTGATGTTTTTCTACTTTCTGTGTGTATCTTGCGTTAGAGATCCATGGTGTGTTCATGTTTTAGCCAGACTTGTCAAAACACAGCAAAGTAATATAATCTTTTTCTGTGATGAATTAAAAGGACTCGTGGTTGAGAAGAAAATGTATGTTGATGTTAACAAGGCTGATGAAATTGCATCCCATTACCTGCCTCTGGTTTCAGGTAGCAATGAGCTACAAACTGCTGGAAGTTCAGGGAGCATAGAGGAGGGAAGAATATGTTTCTGCAGTGTTTTTTACACATCCTAGTAGGAAGTTAATATTGGCCATACTCATGGAAAAGAGAGGAAGGCAAAGCAATATGTGATCTACTAAGATAATATCCATCAAAACTGCCAAATGATAAGACATGAAGTGTCATTTCTGTGAGTATTCTTGCAAATTGAATATTTACTGCATTCTTAAAAGCAGTTAATAAATACATTACTAAATCTATTTTTGGTGAAATTCCAGTAATGAAGTTTTGCCTAAGCATTTTTCTGGACAATTATTCATCTGCTATAAAATTTAAAAAGTTTTCAGTCATAGTTCAACATCAAAGTCCAGCAGATAGCAGTCATTGGATCACTATTTTTAAGGTCTGTGTTTCTTACTGCTACCCAGCAAGTGTTTTCTGTAAGAATTTATAGTACTGTGCCGCTATACTTTCACAATAGTGATGCTCTTGATAATTCAGGTTTTTCATATATTTAAAACTTCCTGGAAAAATAAAGTTCCAGGTTGTAATTTCTTGTGTTTTTAAGTTTAAGAGATTATTTACTTTGATTTTTTTTTAATCTAGACATAGATTCTAGCTAAAACAATGTCAATTGTCCTCCTTTTAAGAGAGTAGCAGAAAGATCCCAACAGTTTTCAGCACGTATCTTGAAAGTTTTTCCTATCTAAAGACTACCATATAGTGTATGAGATGCATGAAAAATTTGATTTTCACTACTCAATCTGAAAGATAATCCTTCAAACATCACTTTTGAGAAATAACAATTTTTTTTTTTACTTTCATCTAATGCAATATCAATAATGGAATTTTATAAGCAAAGAAGTGAGAAAAGATAAGGTAATTTTCTTCTGAGTCCTTACTATTAATTATTTTTGTGGAAGGAATCATCTGGGAGTTCATGTAATTATAAAGCTTTAAAATGTCTTCTTGTAAACCTTACTAAAAAATACAACTAGCTTCTAACAAAGAAATTTTTCCTTGGTAAAGCCTAAGGGAAAATATCCCTAAGACAAATAAATTCAGAAAATTATTCAAGTTATTAAAATTTTCAGAAGTGATGTGATGTTCCTCTAAAAATTGACACTGAAGAGCTCTTTGCAAGGTGTCATGAAACAGAACTTTGGTGAGAGTCGCAGAGTTGCTAGTTGTGTAATTCCCAGACATGAACTGGGAAATTAGAGTTCAGCATTTTCTGCCTGGATTAGACCTTATTAAGGGATCCTAAGAGTTTCCTTCTCTATGTTTTTTCTTACAATGGTTTTTAAAGAGAGAAATTGACTATATATATATGTGCATACTCCAATTTCAAATGTTTATTCATGAATTCAATTTAACATTGATGAGTGCTTTAATGATCATTAATAATCAAAATATTGTGAGATACTTACCTCTCCCTTGGAATGCAAATATTTTTCCTGTTTAATTTTTTGCATCAGCCTGAATCTGTAAAATGACTTTTTTAAATCTAAAATTAGAAATGTGACTATAGTAAAATACGCATGATAAGAAGTTAAATTATCTGTTGCATTTTACTTTGGAATTTGAGTTAAAATTATTCTTGAGTGACAAAGTGGATGAATTTGAAGAACCGCTACTCAATTGCTCAACTGATGGGTGGTAGCTCAGTAGCTCCTAGATATTTATATTGTTATATTTGGACACATACTCATTTAATTTAATTAGTTAATTTGCACATACTCATTTTTGTTCAGGTTTTCATATGCACTACCTGAATATTCTGTGTGAATTAAGCATGTGTTGCTGAATAAACTGCTCAGTCAGAGCAGGATCAAAGTGGTTTATTGATTTATTAAAGACACAAAATTCATTGATAAATGGTGAACTATACATTCAGTGACCGAACAGATACATCACAATACTAAAAACTTTGAAAATGTAAATATATCCTAACACATTTCTAAACAGCCTTCCATGAGTTCTGCAGACTCCATTCCCGCCACCCTAGCAGGTGCCATGAGTGCCCTCCTGCTGTCCATGGGTGAGCTGGACATGGTGCCCGCACAGGCTGTGCCAGCAGGTCTGGGCAAAGCTCTGATGCCAAAGGGCTGCCACTGCCACTGCTTTGCTGCCACCTCCTTGCGATCCCATCTTCTAGCTTCAATTTTCTCAGACAGTTTTGGGTGTCCCACATCATTGTCACATTTCTATCTTGTCAGCTGCTTATTATCCAGGCCGTTTTGCCAAGAACATGCTGTGCCCCCAGTTAATAATTCGATTGAACAGCCCACCCCAAATAGGGTAGGTTTCAGCTAAAGTTGGCAGAATATGCAGTGATTGCTAATTGCACATTTGGGCTATAATGATATCAGACAGCAGAATTGAAAATTAAACACCGAAGAGAAACTGCTTCTGTCTTTACTGTTTGGCACCTAGACAAAAATGAGAAGGGAAGCTGGCTGATTGAACACAGAGGAACAATGAGAATAAAGGAAATTATTAAGAATGAGTGCTAAAGTGGCTCCTAATAAAACATCATTAGTGTTTCTAAAAAATATAGCTACTGCCAAATGCCATTCTAATCAAAGGTGCTTTGGCCCTCATTATGAGAGAAAAAGACCAATTAATTTCTGAGCTGGAAACTGATGGTTACCTAAGGATCCATGATGGTTAAGCTGTTACTTTCAATATGGTTAGAGAAAAAGAGAATCAAAACAAACAATAAAAGTAATTACTGTTTCAAAAGGATGCATTTCAAATATCTACAGGACAGTTACAAATTAAAATATGGAAGTAAATATTAAGATGGAACAATATGTGTCAAGAATATAATACATGAGAAATGTGTTGGAATGAGAGTATAGACAACATGGAAATGAGAGTACAGACAACGAGACATTTTTTAGGATTCCCCAGTCACAGTAGAACACTGGACATACCCATGTCTGTTTTTCAGGTTAGCCAACAATGTCATTTCCAATTCTAGTTGCTTCACACACAAATTGCTGGGGGGAGTTGGAGAACAGATAAGCTGATAGCATATGAATCTCCTGCTGACCAGCTTGTTTCATTTCCAGTACTAGGAGATTCAGCAGGATATACTCAGCAGACTTAAGAGCAGGACTGGTAGGTATGTTGGTATTCCCATGCAAGCTGACTTGCACGTAAGATCGCGCTAGAAGTGATTGCTCTAAGAGATTTGTGATTCTCCTTGCTCAAGCAACAAAGGAAAGAATGAAGAACTAGTCCCTTCACAGAGAGATGAGAGTATAAGGGTGGCTTCGAAAGCACGGAAGGCTGCTCCTATGCTGCAGGTGTCTTTGCTATGTTTTAGGGGAATAAATATTTTGGTGCATTATATAAATTTATGCAATGTTGCCTTGGCTGATGATTATACAGCCAGTAGAAGAAGCGATGAGAAGACTAATCATGTGTATAATAAGTGCAAAGCCAGAGACAAGTGGCAAAAGAGAAATTATAGCTGAGGTGGGAACACAGGACAGAATCTTATTTCCAAATCAGCCTCTGTAAGCCTCTATCTTTTCTGCAGGAGAACTGTGGGAAAACAGGAAGGAAGATAATGTATGCTATACAACTTGTTAGTCTGAAGCCTTTCTGAGGAGTGTTGTACTTGTATGTATTGCGGATACTCCTTTTTTTTTTTTTTTTTTTTTAATATAGCCTATATGTGAAAGTATTCAAATTCTCTAGTTATTTCCATATCACATATCTATGTCATTCTTGTTTCCGTGTTCAATCCAGATTACTCAGATTGGCCCAATGGCAAAGTGAAAGGACAAAGAATGCTAATTAGCTAATATCAACCATTATTTACCCCCCACCATCCCTCATCTTAACAAAACACTGTCACTGCTATTGCGACTAGCAGCAAATCAGGACAATTTTCAAAGGTATTAAGCAGTACAGTAATCTTCATTACTAAAAAAGACACTTAGCATGATGATAAATATTTAGCAAACAGTGGAAAACATTGCCTCTCAAAACAGCAAAATTGCTGCTCAGCTGGTGTATTGCATTTATGAGAGGCAGAAACTCCCACTTGTTATTTAGTTCTGAGTTAAGCAAGTACCAGAAATGGGGCAGACCCTGTGTCTCACAGATCTTTCTCTCCCTCAAGTTCACATTACTCCAAGCTCTTCCAGCTTTTGCACACATGCCATCAGATAGGATCATAAAATGGTCTCCAAGGTCAGACCATCAAGCCCAGTATTCTGTATCCATCAGTGATAAAAGGAGAAGCTGCACAGGGAGAACACATGAGACTGGACACTAGCTGTGGAACATCTACTTCACCAGCATCTTCAATTACTGAGCTAGACGTGAGAGATTACATCTCTGCTTAGTGCTTTTAGTATCTATTTATGGACCTATTGTCCATGAATTAGTCTAAATTCCTTTCTAAATTTACTGATATTTTCTGCCTTTCCACGGCAGCAAATTCCAGAAGTTCATGGGTTCCTCTATACTGTTTTAAATTGGCCACCTACTAGTTTCATATCATGAATAACAGTTGTGCATTGAATTTACTCACTACCTTTATATTGTGTAAACTCAGCTAAAGCCTTTCCCCCACCTTGGTCTTAATTGTCCTTCCCTGTACTTTCTCTTAATTCCACCATATTCTTCTTGAGATGTTAAGATCAGAACTGCACATGACCTACAGTCCTAAAAGGTTTTTTTTTTATAAAGATTGTTTCCAACAAAGGAAAAGAAAATCGGGAAACTGTTAAAAGCATTTTTTCAGTACTTCATTTTAAAATGCTTTACTGACATTTTTTTCCTCCATCTTTAGAAATAATTCAAAAAGGATTTACTCAATGGTGATCACTTATCCAGCAATTTCGGTAAGGCACACCAAAGACTCTTTGTACTCAAAATCCCAGACCTTGTTTAATTGCTTGCTATACAGAAATGGGATCATGTTAACATCTTGAGTTGCATTCTTCCTTTACTGATCTGAAATTAACACATCTCACTCCAGAGTGCCTGATGTGATATTTACAAGAGAAGAAAAATTTAAAAAGGAATAAAAATATGAAAGAGGAAGTAGGGTTTTTTTGTTTGTTTCTTCAAATGGACCACCTAAAATGTGGAAGGTAAATATTTAATTTTCTCTTTTGATAATTACATTTTTTAAGGTACCCCAGTAACAATGCAGTTGGCTAATTTAGAAACATCAGACTCTCCTATTGGAGTGGTTTACATGTTCCACATTTTATAAGACCTCATTGAGAAAAACAGACATGCAGTTCAGGTCCATTATATTAAACTTGAGGACTATTCAACCATTGATCTACAGGCTAAAATAAAAAAAAAACCTGCTTCCATCAAGTTATATATCAAATATTGAAGAATATATTCCTAAGGAAAATATTAGGTGAATTCAGACCGACTTCCCTGGTAGTTGGAATTTTTTTTTGGCAAGAGAATTATTTCCTAGGGGAAAATATCTCATTCAGCTAGCCTCTAGAAGGTTAAACTATGAGAAATGTGGTGAAATATCTATCCTTTGATACCTTTCAAGCAAAACTGAAAGCTTTACAATGAACTGACCTTTAGAAATGCTGCAGCTCTAAGCAGAGGGAAGGAATGCCAAATCAATTCCTTTCTTGGCTCCTTAAAAGGACAAACAGGCAGATTATGACATGAGAAATAAAGGGGAAAAAAAATAAAAAGAACCAAGAAGTCTGGGATGGAGAAAAGGAGGATCTTTAGCACATTGTCTTATAAAACCTGGAATACTGCCCAGTATTCTTTAGGTCATATACAGACACATGTACACCCTTATGGTTTAAGAAATGATTAGTAGTGCAGTGGACTGGTATCCCTGTATTACAAGGTCAAGTATCCCTATACTGTTCAAACTATATGAGGTGTCAAACTTTACTATTTATATTGTATGTAATATGTATTATGTTATATATATATTATACTGCATAGAACTTCATTTGCTGAAACACTTCATTAGTTCTAACAATTCTAGTCCTGCTAATGATGTTCACATGAGTCATTAATGTTTTAGCCTTCTGTTGTTCATATGTTTGCTACTTTAAAAGCTAGAGAATAGCACAAAAACTATGATAGAAGAATATTAAGTCAAACAACCTGAGACTAAGAAATATTAGCAACTGGATTTGCCTGCTCAATATTAATCTGCCTACATGTATATTTTTGGAGTAGTCTCTAAGTACATGACTAACTTACAGACAGGACCTCTGCCTATCCGTTCCATGAGTAGTATTCAACCTTTGCAAAGACTTAATCCTTCTGAATATATGCGTTTTTCTAGCTTCTGCTATGAAATTAAATTAAAAGCTATAAAAAATACTTGCCCTGCTATTTTCACAGAAAAAATCTCAAGTTTTTACATTTTTCTTATAAACTACAAACTTTTAGGAGAAGGTATTCACATACTGTATTATTACTATACTATACTTCACTAAAAATTTATTTTGCTTTGAACATTACTACTCCATATCCAATCCCTGGTAATATTAAAATTATCATGAGGTATTGCTATAATGCTGTTTTAGATGCAGATACAACTCCATTCTACACAGAAGTCAACATTGTTAGTCATTCAACTGTACCGTTTGATGTTGCAACAGGTGGTCCAACTAGTTGGTTTCCATCCAGTAAATTTCTATTGTTTGAAGAGCATAAGATCCAGATGTCGATTAAGTTGCTGGATGCAACAACCAACATTGTAATCAAAAAACACCACAATAATGGTGGCATACAATATCTAAACTGAGTAAAACAAATGTTAGAGTCCTGAAAAACTTGAAAATGACTAATTCAAAATAAATAATTATTTATATAATATGGGTAGTACAAAACACACTATTTCAAAATGACAAATTTTCTGTGGTATTCAATTCACTTTGCAGCAAGATCTGATAAAAGTTACATTTTTGGGGAAAAGTGTGTAATTTTATATTAAAGCAATTACCAAACTTTTGTATTTTAATATTGTCATAGTCAATCACTTCCACCCTTGTCTACTTGGATGCTCTATGATGAGTCAAAATATTGCTAAACTGAGTGAATACGGAGAGAAATGTCTGTTGGAAAGCATGATGATGATTTATCTTAGAACGAAATACTAAAATCTGCTAAGATTTTAAGTAAGGAGCTAAATAGCTAAATAAGCATCTTTGAAACAAACACTAAAAAAAGGTTTCATTCTTCCTGTAAAAGACACTGTACAGTACAAAATACAGTTTTATCCTATTTTTTTGTAGACAGATAGTAGTACTGATAATAGGAAAGTCTGGAATTTTTCCATTTAACCCTTTCAGAGTTAATTTTGTTGAATTGATAAGATTATTATCTATTTAACATTTGATTCTGCAAAGTACTAAGCAGCATGATCGCCAAAGCCCTTGTAGGCATAGCTAATTTTAGGCATGTGAGTAGTCTACACCAAACCATTAGCATGCTTTTCATAAGCACATGATGAATCACATCACTGAATCTAGGCAAAGATGTTCAGGACCTTGTACAATCAAGTTAAGGGTTTTACATGAAGTGAAAAGACAGTGAAGACACCCTGCCTCATTTATAACCATCAGTTTAAGGGATATTAATGTTTTTATTCTAAACATTCTCCATGAATGTCTGTGAGCACATTTTCTTCAATTTATCTTCATCGCCTTTTACTAATTCTTTGGTTACTTTAGTGCTGTTATATATCTGACTTGCTCTATTTTTATAGACCCATAAAGAAAGGCAGTTGGGTCTTGTAGAAATGGGGGGAGAAGGGGGAACAGAAGAAGAGAAGGGATGGTGGTGATAAAATGTAATTCCTCTGAACACCTGCTGAGTTTAATTGCACTACAGCTGGTGCTGATTGTAAGTGGGTAAGGGAGGAGTAAGGAGGGGGTGACTGACTGATTGGCTGTCGTTACATCTAGTTTTATTGTCTTCCCCCCCCCCCCCCCCCTTTCGGTATTATTCTTACAAGTTAAAAGAGACTGTGAGTCTGAGGGATTAGGGATCTAAACCAAAGAGGAATCTTATGATCTGTGAGCAGAATAAGATGCAGTGCTTCCTGGATGAAGACATCTGAAAAGAGTGTGCATGAACCTCTAGAGCAGGACTGATGATCCCAACAGACAAATTGCCACAGTATGCAGCATTCACTAGAATGAAAGGTTTATAGGTGAGATATTTAAAGAGGTCACCACGCCCAGAGCATGTGGGTCTGGAATGAAATCGAAGACAGTGCTTGAGATGAAGGAGCTGTGGTCATTCAAAAGGGATAGGAAATCATGCAGAGAAATTTTCAAGCAGGTTCTCATTCTGCAAGAATTTAAGATAACAAAATGTGGTAGATTTTAAAAGTATAGCATCAAGGCACTGTGGAACAAACCACTGTTCAGAAAACTGATAGAAATGGCACTGGAAAATGACTGTTGTAATCTTATAATTGCTGGGGACAAGCTACATTGCTACAGATAAGTATGATGCATGTAGTTGTGAATTAAAATCTTTATTTTTAAAGTTGTCAGAAGAGATTACAGAACATCATAGGTGGATAACTTATTTTGTGGGGAGAAGCCCCAAACCCCAAATTATGGCTTAGTTTGCAAACAGCTACATGGGTAAAAATGAGATTTGGAACAATAAGAGAATACACTGAGAGGTATATTTCAGAATTATGTGGCATTTTTTTATGGTCAAAAATACTAATATTTATTTTCAGTAACCTTTGTAACAGACAAGACAGCTATCATTCAGTGATTTTTATTTTTTGGTGGGGGTAGGTTCTACTTGAAATTTAAAATATAATAGTGTAGAACTTTTAATTTTGGGGTAAAAATATTCAGTAGAAATCTGTTAAGCAAGTCAATTTTATAAATGAAATGACTTCATACATTTTCTTTGGCAACACACATGACAAGCTGGTTATGTTTATAATAAATACTTTTCAGGAAGTATTTACTTCAATTAAAATCCTGCGGATGATTTAAGTGTGTATTAAGTGGAAAACAGGCTTAATTGCAAGTGCCGAAGAAATAAGGTCAGTTGAATGTTGAAGCTGGAAAGACACTCGTACTCCTGGTGCATTGTAACAGGAAAGCACACTGCCTTACAATACTGTTAACTAATGCCAGAATAATAATAATAATAATAATAAAAGAAATTCAGGAAAAAGATGGGATATTGTTTGACTGGATTAAAGAGCTATGAACAACACCTACAGTCCTGGATAAAGAGTGACCTACAGCTGGGTTTCTCACCATGGAAGAATTTGCACACACAAGAGGCAGACCTTTGCTTCCCATTAGGTAGTCAGAAAAGACGGAGAGGAAGGAACCACTTAGCTATTGCAATTTGTCCTCTAAAATTCTGCCTACCTGGTACTTCAGTATCTATCTGACCTTCATGACAATGCCAGTCTCTCTTTTTGTATTGTAATGTATCTAGTTTTTCAGAAATGATTTAATTTGTGAACATATACTACCACATATCAAGTAATTTGGGAGTGCTTAGGAACTCAACCCTAACTCCACATACTTGTGTACGGAGTGCCATATATTCTTGTTATATTTTTAAAAGAGATTCTCATTGGCTTATAAGGTGAAATCAATAATATGATAACATTCTTATTAGCGTATTACACATTCCCTTTTTGCTACATAAAATTTGTACAAAATTTGACACTTTCTAATTAAGTAATTCTTGTTTTAAAATTGCATGCTTAATTAACAAGTTAAAACTCCATTCAACAATAGCTCCGTGTCATCATGAAGGTTACCATCCCAAATGTTACCTGTCTGCTCTGTCCTGATAATAAAACAATAATTAATTAGATTTCTTTCTAAACTGTAACATTCCTGTTGAGGTAATTATTTAAAAGCTACAGATGCTGCAATCTATTTTTATTTTGCAGTCTGGATTTTCTTAACCTGCACACTAATAACTTTATATTCTCTCTCCATTCCATTTAGCAGCTGTGAACAGTCAGAGCTTTGATATGCATAATTAGCAAATTAAAATGATTTATTTCCTGTATATTTACCTTTCTCAGGCTCTCAGTCTGAATTGAATGTGAACAGTTAAACCAAAGTTTCACATTTTTATATCCAACTAACTCCCAAGAATATATATATAAAAAAATGGACTATTTTAATACAGATTCTATTTAGCCTTTGTCTTTCAATGACCAGCATACTGATATGGTCAAAAACAACCAACCAAATGCAACAAACTAAGACTTAATGTCTATTTGTCCAATGCAAAATAACCAACCTACTTATCTAAGATCATCTTTTTGCACTTTCAAGAGACTTAAACCAGCGTCTTGCAAACCTCCAGGGGTAGACACTGTAATACCTTGATGGGTAAGCTGCTCCACTGCTGGACTGTATTCATGGGAAGTTTTTTCCTTATATCAAGTCTGGGCTAATCTGGTTTCAGCCTGCCTGTTTTTTTTCATCTTCCTGCCATGATCGGTATAGAATCTGATCCTATGTTCTTGGTGAACTCCTCATAGGCACTGGGTGGGAGGCTGTTATTACGTATCTTCAAAGCCATTTCTTCTTCAGGCTGAACACATCCCTCAGTCTCTCTTAAGAGGTGTTCCAGCCCCAGGTTGGTGGCCATTTCTGAACTACCCCCTGTTTATCATGTACTTCCATGTACTTCCATGTACTTCAGGGATGACACTGGATGCAGTATTCTAGAGGCCATCTAACAAGTGCTGAGTAAAGGCAGATATTTGCATCCCCCAATCTCCAGGCCCGTACAGCCAGGATGCTGCTGGCTACTTTACTGCCAGGGTTCAGTGCTAGCCCATGCTCAGTTCACTGTTTGCCAAGCACTTCCTTTCCAGAAAAGCTGCTTACCAGGCACTTAGTCTATCAGTGCAAGGGCTTCTTTCTTCCCAGGTACAAGGCTTGGGATATGCCTTTATTGAACACCGATGGCAACCCTGCCCACAAGCATGTCAACGGGTCCCCCCAGTTACAACTTTATGAAGAAGTACTATACTGACTTCTCAAGGTCATTGATGAAGATTTTAAGCACAACTGGTCCAAATACATTTGTATCCTGTGGTACTCCTCTCATTATTGGCCTTAATTAAAGCATGACACTTTAAACTCTAGCCAACCTTCCACCCATCCAGACCTTAATGTAGGAAGTTGCATTTGAGAATATTGTGTGAGACAGTGATAAGAACCTTTTCTAAAGTCAGTGATATCCATTAATTTCCCACTAGTGACAAATCTAGTCACTTAATTATCATGCAATACTATCAGTTTGATCAGTCATAAATAACTTTGGTTAACCATGATGACTGTTCCTACTCACCTTCTTATGCTTCATGGGTACAGAAATGTGAAGAGGATCTACCTCATGATTTTCCTGTGGACCGATACGAAGTTTACCACCATGTACTTCCCTAAATTGGAGGGGAGGATTTTTTAAAATTTTAAAATGGTTATGTTTTAGATGAATATATATATATGACAATGGAATGCAATTTAACAGCACAAATATTATTTCAGCTATAAATTATTTTTACAGGGAATTAAATTAACCCTTTTAAATGTCGATATTCAAGTCACTTACTTACACTCCTTCTATAATCTGTGGAAAAATAAAATATCTCTTGATGGAAATTTCTTGGTCTCAAGTAGACAAGTAAAATAATCCAGAATCGCCACATATATTGCCTTTATCTCTCTACTGTCTCTCTCTTCTCATTTTCATTGAGCTAAACAACTAGCTGAGATGTAGACATCCATGACATAGGTGAGATGAGAACAAGGAAAAGCACCTTTATAAAAACAAGAAAAATCTTCCAAATGTCAAAAGAAACGAACATACCCCACGTTTGGTCCTGTTGATAGGTCATTGCTTTTTTTGAGACAACTGCAAATTCCTTTTCTAATTGTTTCCTGTCTTCATAGAGTTTAGAGACACGAGTGGAGTTTCCTTTGCTTGATTAACTCATGTTTTCATGGAAGCTTTTTATCTTAATATTTATATTGATCACTGGCTATATTATTAATGTTATTTTTTTGCTAATTCGTTTTCAAAACATTATGGAAAAGTGGCAATATAATTCATTCATAATAATCATCCTAGATATCCAATTGCTTTCTATTAGCCTTTTTTTTTTAAAGCATTGAAAATGTTTGGGGTATTTTTCTTGAATTTACCTTGATATAAAAGCACCAATGGGAACTAGTGATTCTTGCTTTGTTTGGGGAATTTGGTTATTTTTAGCAAAGTGAATTTGCTACGGATAACAGAACTGGAAAAAGTCTAATAAAACCTCAAGTATAGACTAATGATACTTTAAAGTGACATGGTTATATCTCAGCAGGATAGCACTGGGCTTAGCCTAAATGTCAGAAGTTTGACAGACAGGTATCATAAAAACACATCTCAGTCACCTCCAGTGAAAGAAAAAGAGATGGGCGTTGTCAAGAATGTCCTTCATCTTTCCTTGGCAATTAAAACAAACGGATGCACAGGACAACGTCTTCTCTGCTGCTCCATTCACTTGCTGCTTATACTAGGTACTGTTGCTTTATCTAGTCACTTGCTTTTCCTTATCTAGTCACTTGCTTTTCCATTCTTCTGCTCAACAAATTAGAGCAGTAAAAGAAAGAAATACAAAAGCACATACTAAGTCCCTTTAATTTCACTTCAGTGCTACTGACCTATTTCTTAATTTGGGATAGAAAGGGATAAAGAAATGAGTAAGCTCCAGAGTGCTTGTAATCTTTTTATTCTTTTTTGTTGTTCTATTCATGGTTAGGGCAGAGTAACTCTGTACACTGATTTTGGCAGCAAAGCTGGTTTTAATCCTTGCCATCATTTCTGCCCTGTAGCATAGTTCACATTTTTTTGTGCAGAACCATATTGCAAAGTAGATTACTGAAATGAGGTATACTAAAAGTAAAATAAAATTTATATATCTTAGGGAAAAAAATAAATCCTTTCAGGTTTACAATGCTGCATCAACTGAAAGGATGCTGGGTTTAGTGTCAGGTGTGCCAGCAAAGCCAATGTATTACAGAACTGAAGACACAGAATGGTTGAGGTTGGAGGGTCCAGCCTCTCTGCTCAAGCTCTGCCTAGAGCAGTCCAGGAGACATTTTGAATCTCCATTGATGGTGATTCTGAGCAACCTGTTACCATATCACACTTTTAGACAGTACTACTCAATTCCTGTTAGCTCAACGCTTACGATGGAAAAACAAAACAAAATAAAACAACAACAACAACAACAACAAAACATTGGCTGCTGTTACTGTTCCGTGATACAAAGCAGAAGCCATAGGGACTGCATTTGGAGGAGTGGTTTACAATGGTAGAAAAAAACAGAAATTGATTTCTGTTGGCTTATCTAATCCAGCTAAAATCTGTACTGTAGGAAAATCTTCATTTGGGAACTTAAGAAGTAAATGTAGAGAAAAGTAGATCAAAGCCTGAAGTAGAACAAATTTCCAACACTCAGCACATAATCCCGCTCCTGTTCCTGCCCCCACCCCAAACAGAGGGTTGAGACCTCAAAACATATACAGATTAATAAAATACGTGAGGTACACAATGGATTGTCAAATAGTCAACAGTAAGGTATCAACAGCAGATGGAACAATATGTTTAAAAATATGATAATTTCAACTGCAATGGAAGCAAGAGTTGGAAAGAGAAGTTTACAGAGGGAATAAAGACAAGAAATGAGATCTGCCAAAAACAGACAGGTGAGAATACCAGTCAGCTGTCTGAATCAACCACCAGCTTGTTTCAATCATGTCCCCCATTGAGAGCTTGCAAGCCTGGAGCTGTGTGAAATCAGAGGCATGCTGCCAGGATGGCAAGAAATCGTGCCTTCGTTCAGACATCTACCTCAGCAGAACTCTGCCTCCTCTCATTGTGTTGCAAGGAAATAGGTAGCTATGATAGTGGATTAGCGCCAAAGTCAAGGTGTATGCATCACCCTGGCAAACTGTGATTCATTACAGCCTGGGGCAGGAAGCACAGTAAATGAGCAGCATTATTTCTGTCCAGAGCTACTCACTGGCTGGTAATGAGAACTGCACTCTAGGGGAATTCAGCTGCTTTAATTTTGCCAGTTTCTGCACCAGCCTGATTCCTTCCTACCTGCTAACTGTGCATCAAGAAGAGGGGATTATTGCTCCCATGGCTCTGTGCTTGATTTAACCCACAAGCTAAAGTGGCCCAAAGCTCTCCAGGTCTGGGCTACCAACTGTTCTTGCAGTTACATTCAACATGTTCCAGTGCCTCAGTTCCCCCAGTGCAAGGGAAAGGAAACCTCAATGAGCGTCTATGCTCTAGCAAGCTGGTCATATAACAAACATGATTTCACTGAAGAAAAAGCAAACAAGACACCTAGCCCCACAGACATGTAATCCTTAGAGTAAAAGGAATGTAAGTAGATTCCTGCCTAAAATTTATTTTTATAGGAAAAGTTCCCCAGCTTGGACCCTTGCTGGCAAGCAGGAACATGTCATGTAGCTTTTTACAACAGGTAACCAAGGTCTGAAAGCACTGTCAGTGTCCCGGTAGCTTAAACTGCTGTGAAAGTTTCTATAATTCTATTATCTACATTTTTACTATTTTATCTGCTATTATCTACATTCTTACACTCTATGCTTCTGTTATCTGCCTATTATCTACAGAAGCTATAGTTCTATTATCTACAGTTTCTCTACTTCTATTATCTACAGAGAGGCTGCACATTTTATTTCCAAATGTGTAACAAAAAACAGTGAGCAATTAAAAGCAGACAGGACCTATATATATCTATCATCAGCTAATTTTAGTGGAGCAAAGACTTATTCTGTAGTTATTTTGTAGCTGCTCAGGTAATAGTTTAATAGATTTTCTTCTAAAATCTAGTGAAAGATTTAACCAGGCATAATAGTAAGAGGCGAGTAGCAACAAAACACACTCAGAGTGTTATTACCCAATCCAAGTGGACTCTGATAATCAGTGAAAGACATTTAAATGTTGCTGAAGTTTCTTAAATCATAGGTTTTGCCAAAGGGAGCTCACTTTAAAGCTGTCCACATTCCATTCAGTTGGAGACCCCACACTTGCAAAGTCATCAATACCCACTGAGAGTTTGCACTCTTACAACAGTTATAAGGTTTGCTTTTGGTGTTCAGCATCTTCTAAATGGATGCACCATGTCAGATATTCTCATGGCAAACTATTTACAGAAAATTAACAGTGCTCAGGGTTGATTTGTCTCTACACAGCTCTAGCCATACAGTTATTAGTAGACAAGAGAAATCTGCTCCTGGTGGGCTGTTTTCTGTACAGATTTCTGTAAAGTCTCCTTCCTCCCACTACAGTTCTCTCAGCACTGCTGGGCATTTCACATCTACTGTACAGCTTTATACCTGTTTTCCAGATTTTCAATCAAAAGGGCACAAACTTGAAGTACTTCAGAGTGACCACTCCTTGCTACATGCCCTTTACCATCACAGAAGTTTCAACCAATAGTCCATTGATAAACCCATGTGCAACCATTAATGAAGGGCAGATTGGTTTAACAGAATCATTTACTATTACTTCTGTTTTACAATTGTGCATTGATACGGCTGAAGACTTCCAGGGAGTCAAGTCTTCTTCTTCTTCTTTTTTTTTTTTTTTTTTTTTTCTTGTAGCACTCTTGAAAAATATTCATTATTCTATTTTCATTGTTTTAAAAAATATATCATTTTTGACTAGGGAAGAGGATATCCTTATGATTTCCGGTATTTGGATTCTGAAATTGAAGATGGCATTTCATGATTTATTAGGAGGAACACTGTAAAACACCATTGGACAAGACTCCTGGATACCATTGCTCCTTGTTATTTACAGAACAACTCAGTGCACTGAAGTATAGGAATAGTTTGGTTTTGGGTGCAGAAGCAGTCAAAAGGACTGACTACTGTTAATCGTTTCAAGCCCTGAAAGATATATACATGAATTCTTGGATATTGACTGAATAATATGTAAATATCAGGAATTATATACGAATGAAGATTAACTGAGATTGTGTTTTGAAGTACAGTGCTGTAAATATGAAACTAAAGCTATATGTGAACATACATGCAAATATACAAAAAGAAATTGGGACTGAGGGCTCAGTGTAAGGAACAGCTTCTTCGGGCTAAATAGCCTTAGGACTTAGGGTTAAATAACTTTTCTGAAGTTAACTATAATATTCCATATACTACTTCCTATGTTTTCAGTGATCATTAAGGACCTTTTCTAAGAATGTGAAAGCTGTTTTCTTTAAAAAGATGACTGAGAATAATTGCCACCCAATTATCATTTTTTGCATACAGGAGCCCCAAGGTTTTTGTTTTCTATGATTGGTAAAAGACTTAAGCTGAGGTGAAGAGAGATCAAATACCTTTACAAATTACTGCCTCGGTACTCTACTGTGATAGAGGAAGCTCATCTTATTTCAGGTTCCTAAAGGGTTATTTTTTCTTTTCCTTTTCTTATAGCTCTGATAGGAAAGGACTATAAATTGGGATTCTGCAGGGACAGAGGGGAAATGAAAACTGGGTGAAAGGACAGCTTGTCTGCACAGGCTTTCAGGGATGCTTTCATCATGGAACTTGGGAAGTTTTTCTCATTTTTCTTTTCTTTTTTTTTTTCTTTTTTTTTTCTGCTCCCATTACCTTATCTTTGCTTTTATTTACCATTATTTTTTCACTGCTGAGCACATCTTACTGCTGTTTTTTTTTTCCTTTTTTGATCTGTCTTCTCCATTTATTTCTATATAGCTACTGAAAAAATAAATCCATAGTAATCTTGCATTGTAGAAGAGAAACAAGATAATAGTTTCTTTGTAATAATTTCTGTTGAAGAAATAAATCAAAGTGGGTTATCACTGGCAAGTTTTTACAGCTGTATTTCAGATCATAGTACTAATGTCCTGAACACAGCAAGCCCTTCTCAGGCTATCTCTTCTCAGGTATTTTTATCTTTCTTCCATCTCTTCCTCCAGCCCCAAATTCTTCTCAATCTATGTTTAACTGCTTATGAAATTGAAGCAAATTTTTTAATGTGAACTTCTGGAAAAAAAAAAAAATGGAGAGACTGACGTGAGTAAATTGAGATGTGTAACATTGGAGAACTACAATTATCAGTACACAATCCATATTGTCCTACTACCTACAGAGAAATGATGTCTTATTTTTAGAGAAAAGAATCCTGAATGTGCAGTTTAGGGAAAGAAAAAATAAAAACTCAAATTAGAGCAAAAAAATACAACAATAACTTAAATTTTATTAGGGGACAGGAAGGAGTCATATAAGGGAAATACCTCCTGAACATACTAAATAAAAAACAACCCTTCAAAGAAAACAAAAATTGGCCTAGATATAAAGTAGTAACTATACAAAACAAGAAAGTTTATTTTTCTTGTCCACATTAAGTATGTAAACAGAAATAAATGAAAGTTTTATTCTGTTGTGAAATAATATCAAAGGAACACTTTTTGATAAGTTCCCCCTGAGGGAACAGGGGAGCTAAAATGCAAATATCTCTGGTGACCACGCAAAAGAAAGAAAGAGGTAGCACAGAAGATTGTTTTCCCAGAAAGTAGACATTCAGTAGGGCTTGAATTTTAAGGCTGCATCTCCATGTTAAAGAATGCATTTTCGTAATGATATTGATTTAGCTGTGTTTGGGACCCCAGCACTCTTGGACTTAAGTTAAATAACTGAAGACGTTTGGTTAGCTCTGTTACTAGACTTTCTCCTCTGATTTCTAGGTAACCTACAAGCAGCATTCTCATCTTTTTCATATTCAAGCAAGTTTCTGAAGAGATTCTTTCTGAAAGAAATACCAACTTAGAGGTATTGAGTGTGTTTTAAAAAATCTTTCACATGATCAGTTTTCTTAATTAGTTCCTTAGCAGTCCATAACAAGTGCATGAGAAAATAGAAAAAAAAAAAATCAATCTTTCTCTAAGATCTTCATCTCAATAGATTTTCAGCACTGGGTTTTCAAACTCGGTTGAAGAAAGAGCATGAGATTCTGCTGCACATTAAGAATCTTTACCTGTGACAATGTCAGAAGGAAAAAGCAGCAAAGATTCTAGTAATATTCTACTTGGACAAGGATAATATTCAAACTGAGAAGGATGAAAACAGCTGATGTCATCAGCATATACTACTTGGCACGGAAAAAAAGATGTTCCAAGAATTTCTGTATCCAGAGATTGAAAAAAAAATAAAAATCAGAATCTGTAGTGATTCTAGCCAATTAGATCAAGTCTTTCTTGATGCTTGCAAAAAAATTGCCAGACGTTATCTGTAGAAAAGTAATTAACAGATTACATACTGCAGAACAATTCTGAGACAGACTATTCAAGAGTATCTTGAAAAATAAGAGCTTATGCAGATTAGAGACAAAAAAAAAAAGTTTAACTCGTCAAAAAGAAAAGACTGAGATTTCGACTGAATGCACTTTACAAGGTTTTTACAGAAAGCTAATAACAAGTAGTAAAGACTTATTTGAGAAAGGCAAAACAAGACTCAACAGTCGGAAGCAGAAGACAACATCAAGTTAGAAAGACGGTACTTTTTTTTGTAATATGACAAAGGTAAATACTCAATGAAAAAAACTGACAGTGGAAGCCACAGAATTCTACATCTCTTCAAGACTGCATATCTTTCTGGAAAAACATGCTTAAACAAATGCAATTTATTGGGTTCAAGACACAAGTAACTGTATCTACAGCCTCTGTTGCAAAGAATCCAGATTAGGTAATTGAACAATCCCTTCTGACCTTCAGATATACATTCAACAACAAAAAAATATATTTTATATATATATATATAATTTATGCAATCAGGGCCCACATATTCTTGAGTTCCATGATATCTTCACTATCTCTGCTTCATCTAGCCAAGTGATGTTTGGTTATGACTTCAGTATTAATTTATTTAGGTAGACAGTCTAAGAATGTGCCGGGCTTTATATATCTGATACGTCTTTAGCAATTTTCAAATAAGCCAAAAATGATTTTTAAATTAGTCATAAATTATATCTTTGTTACAATTTTATGTATTAATCATGCATCAATCCTTCAAACATTTTAGCAATCAACGTCTTCAGTGTAACATTCCTGAAGTACAATTACATAAACATTTTATGACATGCCTGTAAAAAACATGTAGGTTTGACAAGTTAAGCAGGGAATACTGGATGAATTGTTAGAGACTCTGGCCTGAGTGAAGAACATCTCCATTTCCTTTCTCCTCTCGTAGTAGAGATTTTTAAACAGTACAGAAAAGTATCTAACTAAATATTTATATTTCAACTTTAAATATTTATAGTTTTCCATTTTATCATATTTTATACTAAATATTTTTTTTTTAATTTCTCCTTTTTCATATTTCCTCTCTGATATCTAGCACCGTTAATTTTTTGTATTTATTTTCTTTTCCTTTGGTCTCACCCTCTCTGCTGGCTTTTAATCTGGCAACATGCCCTATCCCTTGCAATCCGTTTAAATAAATGGAGATGTTGAGATCCTGTCAGGCCTCTCTCTGTATGTTCAAGAAACCATGCTAAAACATAGTTTTAAAGGGAAATTTAAGCACTGGAAATTTGAAGGTGAAGTTCTTTTCCTGATGAAATGGATTAGAGTTTTTCCACTTCTTAGGGGTCAGTATTTTACCTTTATTCTCATAATATCTCTGTTAATTTCAGTGATAGCTGAGAGGTATGAACAGTACATCTTTCTTTGTTTTTTAAGTTGCTAGAACAGCAGACTTGGTCTATGGGTAGGTTATATAGGGGAATAGATTTCCTGATCTATTTCAGTAGCAATATCTTGTAAATTCACTTGTAATATCTTGTAATATCACCAGTAAATTCAACTTCTTTTCACAGTATTACTGCATTTGTAAATCTAGCTTCTAGCATTTGCTTTAAATCATATTTGTAGACTGGTTTCCAAAAAAATCTATGTTTTCATAGATTTCAATCTACGTACATCTCCATGTACAGTTCTTGTTATTATCTTGTCTAGTAACTGTTTGTCCGGCTTCCCACCGCTGCCTTTCTGTGGCAGAAAACACAAGTTTATGGACTTCTGTTGTAAGTTACCATCTTTTTTTTTTGCCCCAAGACCATGTTTTCTCAAAGGAAACAAATTAAGCCCAAATTGAATTTAACTGATTTATACATTCCTATTTCTTATGAGTTCAGACCACTTTTACATTAAAGTTGTTGTCACTGAGAAATAATTAACCACTCTATCTCCCATATCAGAATATTCACCCGTGAAAGTATGGGTGTGACAACATAATAACCCACCATCTTTAAAACAAGATTGTTATCTGTACTTTTTTCACAAATTACTTCCTGAATTAAGGTCTTTTGACAGAGTAAAGAGACGCTTCATCATAAGGTTATATATAATTCTGTTTTTTCTAAATTTAAATCTAAATTCTAATTTTTCTAAACTGAAGGTAATACAGAATTGAATGCAAATGACTAGGTTAATGTAACATTATGGCTGAGGAAGACATGATGCAAATATCAAAGTATGATTCCCACAGCAACTGTAACTGCTTTTCTATTTTTGAATGCACTATATTGTATTTCTATACCACATATGAGACAGTTTTAACTTCACTGTCTTTTTGTATCTTTATCTATCTTTATGAGTGTGACTGAGTGAAGATGTTTTGAGATCCCCAAACTGACACAAGTAACTGACACAATAGTAATATCTATTTTTGTTACTGCAAAAAAAGAAACCCACAATATGTTGGATTTATATAGTTTTCATATTTAACTTCTATTGTTTCTGCCCTTTTTTTTTAAGCATGTATAATTGCTATATATCATGTTGAACCAAAAAATCATTGCTTTTACAGACGAGTATGTATCTGAGCTACAATCAAAGCCATTAACATTTTTGGCTTTGGTTTCACTAGGTTTTGGCCAAGTAGAATTTTGAGTTACTTTAGGCACTTTTTTCATTCCCAACTTTGAACTTTAGTTTCAAACAAAGAAAATAGACATCTTAACAGCAAAAAACAAGTCTGCTGGATATCTATTTCTATCAATCATGCTAATATACCTGTAAGAAAAGATCAGCAGGAGCTTAGTAAGCTCTCTGCTGAGGCCATGACACCAATTTGAATTTGACAAGTTCATTAAGGTGCAAATTTTAGACTGAGTGCCTAATTAGCATTCACACATTCAAATGAGTAACAGTAGACAGAACAAAAAATACCTATCATGGGCCAGTTTGTTTAGTTTTACCAATTATGTTGTGTTTTGATATATATCCATACACACATAAACTTGAGTGAGGAACAAAGTGTAGCATACTTTAGATGTAGAGCTTTCCAACAGAAAATTCTTCCAGTAGAAGAAATCCAATTCTAATCTGGCAAAACTAGACAGAAAAAGAGATCAGCCATGTTAAAGAGAGGCCTTGCCTTTCCTTTTTCCTTTTTCCTTTTTCCTTTTTCCTTTTTCCTTTTTCCTTTTTCCTTTTTCCTTTTTCCTTTTTCCTTTTTCCTTTCCTTTCCTTTCCTTTCCTTTCCTTTCCTTTCCTTTCCTTTCCTTTCCTTTCCTTTCCTTTCCTTTCCTTTCCTTTCCTTTCCTTTCCTTTCCTTTCCTTTCCTTTCTTTTCTTCTTCCCTTCCTTTCCCTTCCTTTCCCTTCCCTTCCCTTCCCTTCCCTTCCCTTCCCTTCCCTTCCCTTCCCTTCCCTTCCCTTCCCTTCCCTTCCCTTCCTTCTTCCTTTCCCTTCCCTTCCCTTCCCTTCCCTTCCTTCTTCCTTTCCCTTCCCTTCCCCTCCCTTCCCTTCCCCTTCCCTTTCCAAAGTTGTTTGTTAAAATATAGATTTCAACATCATAAAAATGAAGGAATTACATTTTTTTTTACAATTACAGGAAAAACACATAGACAGCATCCTATATGAGAAAGAAAATGATAACTATTGTTATTTTTACTTTTTAACATTTTGGAAATTTCCAGTTAATTCAGACTTTAGAAATTCACAAAATATGAGGTTACTGCTTTTTTTTGGTCTGCTTTTGCTATTATTACTTTGCAGCAATAACTTTATTTATGTTTATAAAATGGAAGTTTGCCTGTGAAATTTGTATTGATTTCTTCAAATACTCTGAAAAGCCTCTCTAGTAGGCCTCCTCTCTAGGCCTCATCTAAATTAAGGGTTGTTTCCAGAAAATTGTAGATAGCAGCTTTCAGTACTTTTTCCGATGTATATGTCTAATTTGTATCGATATATAAGTAGTCTTCAGCATTGAGAATTGTTTCCTAACACCTACTCATCAAGACTATAATTCTATTTGATTTCATTTTGCTGAAATTGCTGGGATGAAAACTCATGTTAATAATGTCTTGTAAGTAGAGGAACAAGATATCTGTTATCGAATGCTTTTCCTTTCTTTTTTTTCTTTTCCTTTTTTTCCTTTTTTTTTCATCTCAGCATTTACATTTCAAAGAAAATTGGAGAAAAAGAAAGTGATTCACAAATTACGCTAACTAATGTCTTACAAAGCTCTGAGTAGAGAATCTAATTCAGTGTCTTTTTGACATGTAAACCAGCACTAAACTTACTAACTCATTTGACTGATTAGATTAAAAAGAAGTGCTATATTGTACCAGTAAAAATACATAGTAAGGTGTATGTAAACTAGATCATTTGCTTTTGAAGACTGTAGCAGGACATATTTTTGAAAGTGGATTACTGAGATATTAGGAATGTCACTTTGGTTTATCCAATTTAAGATTCTCAGCATTGTTTTAATAATTCTGTTCTGAATAGCTTTTCAAGTCTAATAAAATTGCTTATGCTTTATTTCGTACTGTTGCCCATGGCAGACTTTGAATAATATTTCTATAAGCAGTGACTGAGACATTACATATGATTTAAATAAATAATTATTTTCAACAGAAGGCACACTCAACTTTCAACATTAAAAATAGTGATAAATTATTCAAAACTGACAGAATTATATTTTATATTCTAACATTTATTGTTTCAATACGGCAAGCAAGCTATATAGTATAAAATAGTAATTTTTCTTCTCTCTTTGTAGGTTTTCAGTAGTGTTTCTGGACTGGTCCAAATCTCAAGCACTGTGAATGATTTTGCAATAGTTCTTTCCTGCAACACCAACTTTCTCTGCCTTGCATTATGAATGGCAGAAAAACATGAATCTACTTGAGTTAGAAAATTACTAGGAATGTTCAAAATATAGATGTAATAATAGCTTTTTTTGTGCATTACAAAGATAACAATTAAACTTTCATTTCTTACCTGAAACCTCTACCATTGGGATCAAAGAACATATAGGAATATCTGGTTACACACAGAAATGCCTACGGATTAAAGACAACTCATTGGTCACACAGAAATACATAACCAGTGGCAGATATTCTAGGTACAAACACTGAAAAACTTGAAAGATCAAAACTCAAACAGACTTTAAGATTTGGTCCTTGCAAAATAAACACAAAATAAAAACGTGGTGCAGTGCTTGAATTTAAATGAATGTCAAATTGGATCACCAACAAATCCAACTCATACATTTGAATACATGTCAGTGTTTTAAGACATTGCTTGAAAAAAATTAGGCTTTAAACAATATGTCAAATGTTGTAACAATTAATGCAATATAAATATGAAGAAATACAAAATGTAGGTTCAAACAGATATATCATTTTAAAATAATTCAGGTAAATTCTTCTACACTCTAAAAGGTTTCAATTTTGCTATTTTCTAAACACAGAAAAATGTATCCCCCCCATTCAGAATATTGAATGTCTTATGAAAAGTGAAAGGTCATTTGTAACTGTCCAAAGGATTGATGGAGTTGAGATACCTCCTTGACCTTCACCCTGCACTCATAAAGAACAGTCTCAGATGACAGAGCATCAGGCAAGTTTTCAGAAAATGTCTTTTCTTATTTCATATTGTATAGCAGGCTTGTTACCTGATATTTTTCATAATTGTATGTCAAGATTTAATTACTTCATGTCTTCCCTTGTTAAAAATAAACCGTCATCTAATACCACTCAACTATGTTTGTGATTTGAACTAATTCAAGCATTTCTGTCTGCTTTTTGCTATTGTTTTCCATCTTGTATTCTACAATAATTGCTTCGCAGGCCTACACAACCAATGTCAAGGTCGAACCTTACAAATGCAAAAATTCTTTTCCAATTACTTACTGTCCATTAAGGATGCATGGTATAAAAGCTGCTTTAGAGGAGTTTCTTTTTTTTTCTTCATCTTCACATATATTACGATCTTCATGTAATGCAAGTGGGAATGTAAACTTAAGTTGTTAAAAAAACAAACTTCCACTAGACTTTGAAAACATGAAGCATATCACATTTTAATCCTTCAACTACATTTTCAATCATGCAGTATATTAGTGAAATTGTTTACAAAATATATTGTTAAACATAAGCCAGAAGTAAAATAAAAATTACTCAAAGGTAAAACCTTTTGTTGTTATATTCTTTCATCCTACCAATAGGAGGGTCAAGGACATACAGCTTAATGGTCCACTTACCAAGAAACAAGAAGGCAAAGAATTCATTTATCAAGCCTGAGTATAAAGTGTCACTCTCTCTTCTTCCCTGCAGAAAGCATGAGAGTGCCAGACAACCAAAGAGTGAAATGAGAAGAAAGAGATGCTAGGAAATAAATTAGTAACTTTGCTGAAGGGGATGGAGATGTGTTCTCTCATTCATATAAAAGGAGCTAAAATGAATTTATCATGTTGTCTAAGACAAGATTTTCTTGTAGTTTTTGAAGAAAGCAAAAGAATCTTCATTTAAAATTCAAAAATATTTGTTTAAATGTACCATATGAACATAAGTGGGAACTTGCTACTTTAAAATAGTTCAGTCTGCAGGATGGGAAACCATGATCGTTCTAATCAGTTATTCTTGATCAAACTTATTTTAATTTTGAAAATGTCAAAATCTTTTTTTTTTCCACCTCAAAATGTTCCTTTGATGCTGTCCTAGGGAAGTCAATGAACCTGTCATCCAAAGACAGCCTGTTTCAGAAAATCCCCCAAGCTCTATGTAATGCACATTTAACCTTCTAACAAACTGTAACAGCACAAGCTACATTTTCAGGGAAAATTGCCTCAGAGATAGGAGCTTTTCTAACATTTGGCTCATTAATGTGAAATTATATTTAAGACAAATGACAGACGATTTTAGAACATTTCTTCAGGTTGTGAGAAACAAAACCTTGATTCCCTTCTTCACCTGAAGAAACTTGGATCAATTCCTCCCATCTCCCATCCTTAACTACCAACCAATAAATTCTTGTGGAGCACAGAATGTTTGTTTGTTTTCTGGTCACAAACACTACAATTGAAATCTGGAATAAGCAGAGAAGTCTCAATTTAACATGCATGTCAAAGATTACTTTCTAATCTCTCTCAGACAGAAAATCCTTCTGTATAAATGCTGCCACTAAGAAAAACATCCTTTACTGTTCCTATTGGGAAGCAGAAAAAGACAAAAGACAAACTGTAAGCTGTGCAAGTTGGACTCTGTGCTTAACTTTTCCATTATAGCTCAGCTGCCAGATCACTTTAAAAGAACAGGGATTCCAAGCCAATTCCTGTGAAAGGAAAAGACATCTACAAGCCCCAAAATAATGAAGAAGCAAAAATTACTATAATCATATGTGAGAAAACAAACAAGTAAACAATCAAAAACAGCAGTTACTAATATAGTTTTCCATAGCACATTAGCAGCACAAACATCTAGTATTACTGCATTTGGTCTAAGAAAACTATTTGGATTCACTATGGCCATCTGCCTAAACCATCTGTTTTGGCTGTACCATCTTCCCAAACTCTATGTTTCTGAGCGGTGGGGGTGTACAGGCTTTTTTGTTTATCTTTTTTTACAGATACATTTTGTGCTTCCGATATCTTAACTACCTCTTAGTCAAGTCTCAAATGAATTGCTATATGGAGTCTCAAATTAAAAACATTTGAACTCTAAAATATTTTACTTTGGCTTTTTGGACAGATGACTGGAAACAGCTAGAGATGGCTAATTCATTTTTTGTTCCAGTCATGTGTAGAAATGACGATTTGAAATTATCTATGGAAAAATGTTTTGATTTAAAGAACAGCTGATTTTTTATTATCTTTTGTCATTGGCTATGAAATCACAGTTAATAAGTTTCACAGATTGCAATAAAACCCTTGAGAAACTATGTGCTGTCAAACATGTAATTTTAAGGTCTAATAATATGCAATATGTTTACATAGGTTATTGAAATGCATTTCTTTCCCAGCATAGATATTTATTTAAAAGATATAAAGGTAGCATCTCCAAAATAATAGAATTTAACATATTCATTTAAATACAAATCTAAATGTTAGAAGATATATTTATACAATATATGCAGCAAAATATGCTCCTGTAATGCAAGAATTTTTTTTTTGTGGAGACAGCCACTACTACTAGATTTTTAGGACATATGACATTATCTGAACTGATCTAAAAGTTTAGTTAAAAGTCAAAGGAAACCTTGCAGAGTCCTATATCATTTACTCTGTTGAAAATACTTATTTGGATCTTTGGATCAGTGTATATGTAGAAGAGTGGGAAGATAGAATTTTGCTCTTCTGGCTTTTCTGATCCATTTTATTTTTTTTACAAAGATGAAGGATACCTAGAGCTTTACTACAACTTTATGTAACTGGATCTTTCCATTCCATGCAAATTTAGTACAAATGGAGAGAAAGAGAGACAGAATATGGTATAACAGAAATACGAGAGACAACTTTTCTATTTTATGTTAAGCTATTGACAAATATAAAATTAATGTGTATATTATATGCCTTTTAAGTCAGTATAGATATAAATAACATCAGAGTAAAAGGATAAACAATTGAGATTTCTCAAAAATGCTATTTCTAATTCAAAATGCTATTCAAAATGCTATTTCTAATACTTTTTTATAGATATATATATCTTGATTACTTTCAGTGCATTGGAACTTGACAATTATAGATGCATTTTTTCTTTAATTAAATTTTTCCTTCATCAAAGGAAACAGCTTGGGCTTCCCAGCAGTTTAGATAGATAGATAGATAAAGCTGAATTTGGTTGTCAAAAGGATGGGGCAGTATGGGAGCAGGAAAAGGTGGATGATTCCTGAGAAAAGCAGAATGTGAGAGGGAGGCAGGCGGGGGTGGTTAATCAGTGGCTGGTATCACTGTCAATGAGAAAGATGTGGAAGCAACAAATGCTACTTCTGCAGCCATTATTCATTAGTTATTGCCATCATTCCCATACATCTTGGGTATCCCTTAGTAGCAGCTAGTACTAATCTGACTTTCCAAAGTGCTGCAATACATAAAGTAAGTAACTGGACCTGTGGGTGTTTTGTTATTCAAAACATTTAATTGCCCGAAGCAAACGACCGTTTTGACTAGTTTTATGAAAGTTTAAAAGTAATTCTAGAAAGCATTGTATGATTGCCCATTAAAAACAAAGATTCAAGTTTAGCAGATTTTATTACTAACATCACATAATGAAAAAGACAAACTAAGTGTTTGTTTCATGCTTACAATCTTTTTGGCTAGTAGAGATAAAATAAATACTAGATAACAAATCTTTTTTTTCGGGAGAACAGCTTCTTTACAATAAAACCCTAAATCATCTTGTTTTATCCCTAAGCAATCCCATACACATGTGAAATTGTGAAGCACATCTGCTGGCCATCTATCTTACAATAGAGACTGCATACTTTCTTTTACTTGTTAAGATTATAATTACTTTATTTTTAGGTTGCAGGATCACCTGATTTCCAGTGTTGTCAAAATTCAATTTTTTAGCAATCTTGAAAGTATGCCATAGCTTCAATAAAATCTTACAAAGATGCTGATGTAATAATCTTTGTGAAACTATTTCCTAGTTTGCAGATTTTCAGCACATTAGCCATGAAATTAATTGTTGTTTTATTCCATTAGAAAACACAACATACTTTTCCTTACCTCAAAGTTAACCATTTCATGTTTATTTCACTCATATGTTTTAAGAACGATGGTAAAAGTAAGTAGTATCAGCAGATTGCTTGTAACAGTGTTGGAAAACAATCACTGCAAAACTACATTAATCCTTGTGCTGGAAGACTCATCTGTTAGTGCAAGAGAGTAGCTCAGTTTCTTTATGTCTTTGAAACCATTTATCTCTTTGAAACCATCAGCAAGAATGCCAATTAGAAACACCATTTTTCAGAGTAGCTTAACTTGTGATGTGTATACATTCCTACCAGAAACTAGATTAAAACAATTTCTCTTTTCATCCAATTGCTCATTTGTACCTATATTAAGATCACAGGATTTGGGTAGTTATTTTTATCACCTGGCCCAATATCCTACCTCCAATATCATCCCATATTGAATACTTAAGAACAGACTGTTGTGTAATGTTTCTGTGAAATCTTAAAGGGGATTAAAATATTGGCTGATTCCGCAAACTCCATGGTTATTCTTAGGTATGTTTTATATAGCAATGTGAGAAGACAGAAAAGGTGTAGATCTCAGCATGTTTTATTATGGGTACTATCATATATACTATCACGTGTAGGTAGTTCATTTTATCCTTCCTCACATTCTATGTAAGCACACATTCTATGTTTCAACACTCCTTATTACACTTCTGATAAAAGTATGCACCAAATTACACCAAGTGAGCAATCTCATATTGTTGTGAAGATTAAAATGGACCTGGTAGCATAGTTAATGGTGAATATAGATAGAATCCTTCCTCAGAAATCTTCCTTAAATTCAAAGGACCTAGATGAGATGGAATTCCTGCTTGGAATATCTTTAAGATCAAACAGACTCTGACTAGAGAAGTTTCAAAGAATCAATTCATAATAATAAATTTAAATTATTTTATGAGACATTTTAAGTTATATTATAGCGCCTTATTTCCTATTTCTCACAGTGAAAAATGTAGATCAAACTGAAATGCCACTAATTAACTGAAAACAAGTTTATGATATATGATGGCTACTTAGGGATATTCAGTCAGATTTTATAAAGATATAATAAGATTTTATAAAGCCAGGTAATTGACATTGTCAAATATTTACGGTCTGAATATCATTTAAGCCTATAGTGTTTCCATATTTACACAATTAAGAGCTATTCAGTCAAACAGAGAGTACAAATTAAGTTATTAACAGTAGCGAAGGCCCAAAGAATTACCATACAAAATTAAAAGGCATTCAAGGAGACTAGTTTAGCATAATTTAATCCACATTGTTATGTGTGCTTATATATCTGAACTTTATGTGGTTTTGTATAGCTTGCTTTCACTATGAACTTAAATTGCATATCTGAAACTATATGGAGAAGATGTGAAGACATTCCTTTCCTCTAACAGGATTCCACTGGACCGCAGCTCCATGTCAGGAGTGTGTAAGGTAAATTTCACAAGTTGTGCTCAAGAAATCTTTCTTCAACATGGAATTGTACTTAACAGAATACTGTACATATTGCTATAGTCATAATTAGCAGATACTCATCTAAATGCTGCTAAAACTTTAGATTCAGATTAGTTTTTGCTTATTGTTGATAGCAGTAGTCTTTGAGAGATAAGTCATATGATTATATTTAATTATTACTGTAATACTGATATGATTGCTTGACACTTTCAGTGCTTTTCACTTACACATTGAATATATGCAATGCTTCCAAAAGCCTACCGCTTCAAAGGAAAACTCTAAATTTTCATATGACAGGATTTTCTCTTTCACTATGGCTACAACTCCAACAAGTGCTCTGATATTATGTAGTCTCTTGCAATCTCTTTCTTAATTGTCATTATCTACTGTCTACAGACTGACATGTTTAGCATAGAAACAATTAAGGAAACTTCCAGGAACACAATTTCAAGCCCTTATAGTTCTACATATAGGTAGGCAGCTACAAGAGGACAACAAATATGTTGACTCCCAAAGCTCTCTAAACTTATTTCCATCTTGTGGAAATGGGATAATGAAAAAAAAAAATCCTTGTTAAGCAAAAAAGATAATCCTTTGCAGGGAACAGTTAGCCCAACAGCTCCAAAAGATGATCTGGATCAGCAAGACACTAAGCCAATCATCAAAGGCATGAACAAGATAACAACATGAAGCCTGCTGTGCAAGCAGAAAAGCCAGATTTTTGTTTTATTTGGGTTTATTTTGAAAATAGAGATGTAGATTTTAACTATGAAAACATAGGTGAAGAAAAGAGTTAGAGAAACTGGAATGAGACTGGAAAATGGGTATAAAATCCCACTCTAAATAAATTGACTTAAAAAAAAGAATAACGAAACAGAAAAAAAAAAAAAAGCCACAGTAGATCTGCACTTTTAACATGAAGATACCAAATATCTATTCTCAATCAAACAACTCCAAAAGACCATCAGGACCCAGAGAAGCTTTGAGAATTAGTATAGCTGGATTTTTTTTTTAGGTAAAATAAAGATCAGTATTGCAATATCCTAATTTCATCTTTTCCTTCTGTTATACTGTTATATCATTTCTTTGAAAGGGTTGATTTTATTGTAGTGCCTACTGTGTATTGGCCTTTCCATCCTTCCTACTGGTTAGTAATATTGTAACTTTTCACGTTACAGACTTAAACTGTATTAACTTAAACTGTATTAAGCTCCGTGGCAAGTTATAAGTGGATGTACAACATGCCATGACAACATACAGTTTAGGAGGTACTAGATTTAATAAATTTGATTTCCCATTGATTTGTGGCCTATGAACTTTAGTGTATGTATGCTGCAGTCCTCCATCCCCTTTTTTTTTCCTACTTGAAGGTTTCCTGCCTAATTCTACTTTCCTATTTATTTACATGAAACCTGTAGGAATTTAGAAATAAGACTTTAGTCTTAACTGTTACATCAAATTCCATTGAAATTGGCTAACATTCAATGGTTCTAAGCTACTAATACCTAAGCAGAGGAAAACTACTACAGGAATAGCTGTACACATTAATACATATGTGTATTAATATCCTTGATAAAATTGCCTTCATTAAAATAAAGGTCTTCCTTAATATACATAGTATTGTGCCTCATTTCTTGACTGTACTTGCAGGCTTACTGACAAGGATTACTGTCAGATTACACAGCTCTGTTCTTAATGTTTAAAAATCTTACTTCTTATTTCTAAAATTCTGTGGTAGTATAAATAATGACAAAGCAGGCTCACCCAAATATCAAATGAAGATAAAATTCAAATCCCCTATGTACATAATGCACTGCCTTACATTAAAAAAAAGTCCAATTCTGCATGGCAAATATTTTTTCTTGAATGAGTTAATACTCATAGCTTTTGTAACCCGTCTTTTCCTTAATCAGGTACATGACTCTCTGTAAACTTTCTTTGCTTTCAAAGGCAAACATAACTAATAATTTCTGTAAAGGTCTTGAGCCCTTCCAACATCTGGTTTTGGTTTACTATAAAAACTGTGTCTCTGATCTCATGTGTTGAACTACTGTATGTTTGCCACTGTCTATTTCCTGTGAAAAAATACACTGAACAATAATAGCTTTTGTTCCTAACCTTCTAGTCACTAGAGCAGCTGAACAAATAACTTACGTGCTTTCATTTGAAATAATTTATTCCATGTATATGTTTGTGCAGGGTCATTTGGGTTATTGGATGTTTCATCATTTAAAAATCAAATATTAGAAATTTAAATTACTGAAAACTGCATCTAATAGTTTCCTTATGCTTTTAATAATCTCTTGACAAAATTTCCTTCCAAGATGCCTTTCAATCCATATATAGCTTTGTGTGAATGGAAGCAGCTAAGAAAAAAAAATGGCATTATGGAAAAACATGTGTGCATCATAAATAATCTTATTCAATAATAAATCACAGGTGTCAATTCATAGTTGTGCTTAGACATTGCTAATTTAGGCATATTATCTAGGTTTGGACTAGTATACTTCAAGACTACATTGGTAAATCAAATACTCACTGGTTTCTTTTCTGAATCATAAATAATGTGTATTTATACCTGCACACACGTGCACACACACACATACCCAAATGAATATCTTCTCTGTTGTTGATGATACCCATCCATTTTTTTTGGAATTCAAGTGAGAGACTTGGCCTGTGCAACTTGCCTTTCTCATCTTGTCTACTCCTCATTCCCAGCTCTTGCATTTACAGTGAGCAGACTCCTTCACCAACCTTTGCAGTTGTGATGCATCTTGTTATAAATCAAATTGTGAAACAATTCTTTTTAAACTACAGATCTTTCCTATTTCCTCCAAATGCCCTTTAATTCCTCTTAGATAAATAGTGAATACTGCATCATGACTCACTTTGCTTTCAGGGTCCCATCTATTTTCAAAATTAGGTTTAGTTTAAGTTCCAAGGTTAACTTACTGTAAATCTTCAGTTTAAATTCTATATTTTTCTAAAATTTTATCTCAATTCTAAAATCTAAAAAATATTTTAAGACTTTTTTGTTTGGACTTTGGCTTTTGTTTTTTTTCCATTTGCTTAGGGAAGACTTTGTCTTTGGATTTGAACATTCCTTCTCCTTTGTGTTCTCATACAGAATTCATCTCACCTAACAGACACTAATAAATTAGGCATCCTTCTCAAATGTACTGCTGAAGATCCTATAACAAGTGGATAGGGATAGGCATCCCACCAAATACAAAATAGGATTAGTCATTTCCTGTTAGCATGTTTTCTGTTATTTCTCTTTCTATAAGATTGTCTAGATATCCAGATTAGTTCAGACACCTATTTTTTGGCAGATAAATTTACGTGACATTAATACAACCTTGGATATCTTTAAATTGTTTTAATATGGGCAGCTTATTATCTCTGCAATACATTCCTGCAGTGCCATCTCTGCTTAAATCATAACTCAAGATCTGCACCCTCATGACTCTACTATTTCATCAACCTCCCTGTCCTTTCCAGACAGAACCTCTTCAGAGTCCATCCTTGGTTCAACTCATTCTCATTAAATTGTACTTTTATGTTGCTTTCATTTTTCAAACCTAATCAGGATCTATTTATTTCAAAGTCCTGTCAGAAAATATTCATGACTACAAAAATGTCAGCTGAATTCTTTCACCTTCCTCACGTGTACCGCTCCAATATCTCTTTGCATAGCCTGCCAAAGAGATATTGCAGACCATTGCATACTGGTGCTAGTTCCTATTGTTTTCTACGTAGCTCATGTTTACACTGTGTTCATAATTACATGTCAAAATTAAATATACATTAATGTTTCATATTTTAATGATTAGGAATGATCTGAATTATTTGCATCTTCCAGTACTAAGAAAATTATTTTATTTTCTCTGGCCCTTATTTATGTAATGTGAAGCTGAAAAGTATTGTCTTTAGGGCTATTTGCAATGAGAAGAAATATTAGCTAGAAATAATGCGGTTTGTTTATTAATAATAACTGTTTATTCATCAATGTAAACATTTTTCTTGTGGGAATTGCCAGGTATTAAACAGCAGTTTTATTATTTAAGTAGCAGACATATACTAGGAAATCATAATAAATATCCATATCCATTCTGGAAACTTATTTTAACCTTCTGGAATAAGAATACATTACAATAGCACCTAAAAATCCTCAAGCAGGACTAGGATCCTATTATATGGTTGGCTGTACAAATGTACAGATAGACAAGGACTATTCCCTCCTTCAAGAATTTATAATCTAATGACACATGCACAAGGATTTATGTTATAGTTGTTCATCAAGTCTAATGATGAGGAAGTTCCAGGAGTAATTTAATTCAATTATAGCTTATTAGCAAAAAGCGAAATATGAAATCCTTTTATTTTAAGATTAATAAACCACACAGCTTAAACTGGGATAAAATCTAAACAAAACTTTTAAATGGGACTCTGTTGCTTAACCTGACCATCAACTTTTCTCTCTCCACATAGCTGATACAAGCGACTCTATTTCAAGCTGGGACCCCTCACAAAATGAGCAACACTGGATGTCATTCAGTACTGACTCCAGAAATACAGCAGTACGGCAATAGATTTTTGAAAAGCAAACAAAACAACAACAAAACCCCTCTGATATATCTTTCTATGTAATAATATATATGTCAGGAGCATGTACACATTATATATACATAATTTCTTAGATACACTATAAGATTGAATAATTTCACAAGAAACAGCTATTATATTATCATTGACTTAGGAAATGGGCCAATTACACAACATATTTAAATATTGAAATATACACTGGTATTAAAAGTGAAAAACACAGAAAGTTGAACAGGACTTTTGATGTTAAGTGATGATGCTGGTATTATTTTATGGAGAAAAAATGAACCAAAAAAGAAAGAAGCAGTTGCATAAAAATGAAAATACACACACGCATATATATTAATGTATACATAGACATTATCCATAAGCCCACAGACAGTCATTAAGTAAGTACAGTGTGAGGTTATTTACAATTCCTCACACATGTGATAAAATCACCACAGAACAACTCATCTTTCTGGTGCCTAGTGCTCAGTGTCACTGGTGGAGTTCAAAAATCATACAAAATTTTGATTCAAATTCTAGGCAAAGTGCTGAGCACTGCATAACTACCTTGAAAAACACAGTAGGCAAAAAAAAAAAAGACAAACCATGGGGAAACAGGAAAATAAAATAACAACAGGAGATATTAAAAGACAGGCAGTCAAAAATCTGAAAATATCTTCAAAGAAACTAATCTGAAAAAGATAGGACCTTGGGAAGCTGTGGGCAGATGAACTAGTAAAGGTGTTATTTCTCTATGCCTAGAACAGCCTTGCAATAGTCCATATAAACTTTTTGTTTGTGTGATTTTTCCCATTATTTTTCACAGAATCACAGAATCGCAGAACGGTTAAGTTTGGAAGGGACCTCTAGAGATCATCTACGTCCAGCCTCTCTGCTCCAGCAGGGACATCTAGAACATGCCACACAGGGTCACGTCCAGGTGGGTTTGGAAGATCTCCTGAGAAGGAGACATGAACAGTATCTCCTCTCCTTTTCTCATAATGCAGGATTTGCAATTTTAGAAATTGTTCTTTACACTTGTTCTGAAATTCAACTATCTTCACGACAAGACCACAAGTACTTCCAATGAGTCTCTCATCAGCAAAAGGATAAAGAAAATTCAGATATATCAAAGCTCCTGTAGCTAACTCACTTGAAGTTAATTGTTTGATGGTGTTGAAAATTTTTGAAAAATAAACAAAACTTTTTGTATTGCAAAGATTTTCTGTCCTATGCTGGCTTATGTGCATTGAACCAATGGATCTGGTGGTTACTCTGCAGTTATTGATACAGGTACATAAGACAGTGGAACTCAATTATCAGTGATTAAATGGATAGGAAGGGACAGAAAGGTCCAAAAGATTGCTGAATATTTGCTGGCATAATCTACCTCATAATATTATGATAGAGCTATTGCCATGTATAATCACCAGAGTTTGAACTAGGCCTATAGGAAGAAAGTTAATATTGGTAGGTGCACACACAACTTTGCATGCATGACTGTTTAAATGAGTGCATATGTAGTTTGCCATGATTTTAAACAAAAAAAAAATACTTCTCAAATATCTCAGTGTAAAGGCAAATTAAGATTAAAGGAAAATGGTTGAGTACTTAGAAGCTTTTTTAGTTTACAGGAAAACAGCTTGGTGAGGTGTTAAAAATAGGAGGAGTTACTTATGACTCCTAATAAATAATACACTCTGCTCAGAACTTCCAAAAATAAGATTTAGGATCACAGTTAGGTCCTATTTAAAAAAAAAAAAAAATGTCACCTGTGGTTCTTATCTTATATGAATAACTTAAATACCTCATGTAAGTCTATTGAAATATAAATTGAGATATATGTCTTGATGAAATTGTGTTTCTAATGGCAAAACCTGGACACTAATTGTGGTTAATATATTAATAGTAGAAAGGCCAAAGTATTACCATGCTTATAGATAAAGGTAGAGGTTTTTTTCAAGTAAATCTTGGAACACTCGTATCTTGAAAGTTGTTTCAAAATATTTTTTTGCAGAATTGTCTCATGGAATTTTCAGTTGGAGCTGAAAAAAATAATACCTACATGTTGAACAGTTTTGGTAGTTCAGGTTCTAGAATAATGATAGTTAACGTATATAGATAAGATAAACATATAATAAACAGTTTTATAAGAGGAAAATAATATTTTTTAAGAATAGTTTCAATTGTTCTAACTGAGAGTATTTGTGTTAATTACCTGAGGAAACGTCTGACCTTTAATTTAGAAAGCACTTCTGCTAGTTCATTTCCAGTACATTTCAAAAAGAAATCATTCCAACAGTGAAAATGGCCTAAAATGTTTTGTCAGTATTTTTTATTAATGCTTTCTATAGTCTTGGAAACATCATAACATAGGGATTACAAACTGCGATCAAGGGAATGAAGAACATTAACAAAGTTTCATTATTTCATTCTCAGTTCCAAAATCTTCCATTAGGAAGATGACAAAGGACAGATTAGAGGATGGCATGCACTAGGTCGTGCAATACCAACATTTTCTACATAGTTAAGACTCTTTTTATGAGTAACATTGCACAAGTCACTGTTCTTCTGTACACAGCAGCTTCTCCAGCTTATGAATTTATATTGTGAATTACTTTTAAATATAGGGAGAAATATATAGTATGAAAGCAATATGCATCATGAAATTTTGTATAATCTTTTCTTTAACCATTAACACAGTTAATCCTTTCAGCTACCTAATCGTAATAATAACAGTAATCAATGTCTTTACATATTCTAGTTCTTGATCTGCAGAGTTTGAGAAAAATTCAAATAAATAAGAAAGAATAACAAAAAGAAGTTTCTAGTCCCTTGAAATAGACAATATGATTCAAACTAGCTTAGAATTAATTGTAATACAGAAAGCAAACAAGAGATAGGCTGTTTGTGTGATGAAAGTATGGGAATACATTCTACAACTGAAAAAAAATACGATGAAACCTGGTGTAAGAAAAGTGCTAGAAGTTTAACAAAATCAGAAGCTCAGCAAACCAACTGTATGAACTCGAGAAAAAAAAAACGCTCACTATTTCAGCTCCATAGTTCTATACTCTTGGGTTAAACAAAATTGTTTAAAAGACCAGGAGTATTCTATGGAGTTCAGAATTTTGAACTGGTCCTCCTGAGACATGTCTAGGGCAAATACATTGTCAGAACGTGGATATATAAAAATCCACAGCCTCCTATTATCAGGTTTTATTGATCCCACTCAACAGTATCTGAAAAGCTTAACCATAGACAGTAGCATATGGGGTTACAGTGGATTTATAAAGAATACACAAATGGAAAATAATGAGTTACAATTAAATGTCCTCCATTTCACATAGCTTTTCACTGACCTTCAGCCCTTACAACTAGAGTGAATTGCATACCTATGTATGGAATTACAAACAGGCACTCTTGACAGTCAAATGTTTTAATGATACTCAGTTGTTTCTTTAATTTGTCATGATACTTTTACTCATTTACCTATAGTCAGATAAACATTAACACATTTTAATATATTATTGAGACATAAGAAATTCATCAAAAACAAGGCAAAGAAACATTGGTGAAATGTCATAAATATTTTATTCATCCTCTAATGGAGGTAATTGTATGAGAAAAAAAAAAGGAATTGGGCAGGCTTCAATTTCAAACGGATTACTAATAGATATTATGTAACTACAGTTAACTCTTCCATGGGATCAAATGTCCTCTATGTATAAATATTTAGATCAATATTTGCTAAATAATATAAATTCACCATATCGCTTCACGTACCATTCACCATAAACTTCTCATTACAGGGTCCTTACAATTTAGAATTCAACTGCATAAGAGAACGAGGGTAGAACAGAAGAATTAGGCACTAGACAATTCATGTCAAAAGTGCCATCTATCTGAATTAAAAAAAAAAAAAAAAGCCCTTTGAGATATTCTTTTGGATATTCATATGAGAGACCTTTGTTAGGAGTTGGGTATAAAGAATGCCAGCTTCTGATTTGCAAGTTAATTCTGTCAGAGAAGGCACCAATATCTCCGACACTATATTAGTCCAATATAGTCAGATTTTGATTTAGATTTTTAATTTTTGACGTATGTACTTGAAATTCTATCTTATCTACAGATGTTTCAAGCAGCAGTAACGTTTGTTCTGTCTTGGTGAAGAAAACCTCTTACCCCAGGAATGGCCAACGTGATGGCTTTTCATTTACAGACAAAGATATCAAGGAAATCTTTGATTAACACTAATATTCAATTAATCTATAGCTGACATCATCTTAAATTAAGATTAAAAGTATTTTCCAGGATTAAAGAATAACTATATTTCTATTTTGAAGACTGTCTTCAAGACTTTTTAATGCTACTGAAAGATAACAAAGCTGGAAGAAAAGATAAAAGAATAAATTTAAGAAGTAAAAAATATTCAATATATAAACCAAAATGTGATAAAAAGTTAGATGCATTGGCAAATGTTTCAGAAGAGTTTTGATTCACAATTCATTGCTTGCTAATTTTTAAAAACATTTATGTTCCTGTCAGAGAAAGAAAAATTGAGAAATTTAGAGTCATATCTTAGAAATACAACACAATGACAATGAGAAAAAATTAATCAACACCCACAACCAGGCAAAGTATTTGTGTAAATGCTGTTATAGATATTTTTCTTTCTATGTTTTTTAGTGTGAGTTAAATTTAGCTACAATGCTACTGGAAGAAAGAGTTGCTTACTTATAATTAAAACAGAAAAATCCTGTCCTTATTTTGAAAAAGATAAGCTCATATGATATGAAATCAGCACACTTTCAATTGGACTACTGTCTAATTTTATGTTTGATGAGTCAGTGATTTCTGCAAAAGTAACACATTATTGTACACCATATTAATTTAATCAGGCAGTGGGAATATAAAAATGTGTTGGTACTGATTAAATGATTACTGAAACACCTTACAGACTCAGCATCAGGAAAATTATGTGAGCAATTACAGTAAAAGCACTTGGTTGTAGCAAATATTGCAAAGAAAAAAAGAAAAAGAATGCTTAAAGCCGGATGTGGGAAAAGGATGCAAGACAGCTGTAAAGGTGATATTTTACACTTTTTAATATGTTTTTAGTGTAAAGACAAGACTTATCTTTGAGAAACATGACTGACCACAATAAAAGTTATCTTTTAAAAATATTGATTGATTTTAATAATGTAAACTTGTTGGACTACTTGTTGCATGATCCCTAAATGTCATTGATTCAAAATAGTCAACCTGTCACATCTGTATCTATTCCAATTGTCTTATTGTTTGTCTAACAATTTACTTTTTGTAGAAAAAGAAAAAATGTAAACCCTGTAAGCTAATCAATTTTTGCAGTCCATATAATCTCACAAAAAGCTCTTATTTTAGGAACAAAATAAGAGGTAATTCTGATTGATTGATTATTTTTCTTCTGCTGACAAGCGAGTTACTCTCGATGAACAGCACAGGAAGCATTGATACTGGAACTCTGCACCCATTAGAATTCTTTTTTCTGTGCTATGAAGACAGAATTTACAAGGGAATAGCAGTAGATGAGTTATTCAGCAAACAATATTTACTCTTTAACTTATCAAAATACAAATAGAAGTAAGCTATATACGGTGTGTAAATTGGTGTTTCAAGAAATGACGAAAATGAGTGAGAAATATTCAATAGATGTTATGCAATTTTTAAAGAAGGAAAAAAGATTTATTTTTAGTATCTGTTGGATTTCAGCTCCAAAATGAGAAGGTGAGAAGAAAACAGATGGAAGCAAGACGTGAAACCATCTCCTCCTCCTTAGGTCATATTTAAAAAAAAAAAAAAAAAAAAAAAAAAAAAAAGAACATATGCATTTATATTAATTTAATCTACAAATTCAGAGAACCATTTAAGCACACAATTAGCTATAGGCAAGTGGTTAAATACTATCAACTTCAGAAGAAGTTCATGCTTAAATGCTCTCCTGAATCAGACATTTCAAAAAGTTTAATAATTTCTTATTATGGAAGTCAGGAAAAAAATCATCATGGTTTTGTAATTCTCTTGGTTTTAGTTACATGTATACTTGGTCTCATTCTATTAGTAATATATTTCCATATTTACCTCACAGACTTTGACATGTTTATCTTCTCAACCAGCCTTTCTCTTTACAGATGGAAAATGAAGTAGAGAGAAGCTATCAATATATCTACAATAACAGCTTGGTCAGACTTGAGCTATATGCAGTCTGTATCACAATGGTAGTTGGAAAACCAGTGCAGCATAGTCCTGGGCTGCTGCAGAGTACATGATTGCAGATGGATTAGTGTAAGCTTGCACAGAAAACATGTTTTGCTATAAGATGTAATAAATTCATAAAATAAGATTTGTATACATACAGATTTATAGTTACATTGTACATATTTATAGTTATATATGTGCATATATATATATATATATAACATGTATATATACTTATATATGCATACACACACACCAAACCTTCAGAATGAATACAAAAATACACAAAATAGTGTTTCCAAGGCCAACGAATGAAGCCCTATCAGTTGATTTATTAAAGACTGGTACTGGTTAAAACACATGATAATATCACATACATATTGAAGGGCTGATACAGCAACTCCCTGCGGGTTTTCTAGTCCTTCTTTCTATAATAAGATGAAATATAGAAGGATTTTTTTAAGTCATCATTTATTTATGAGATAGCTTAAGTCTCACTCCTTAAGTAACCAAATGTCTCATCTAAATTTCCAAATGAGTACCAAGTATTATTAGAGCATTAGTCTTCCGAATGCAGACATAAGTGTAAGAAGAAAAGGAAACTGAAATTTCAGACAGTCTATGCCTATTCTTTCTGCCTCTAGGAATGACAAAACTGTCTAGTTTAAGCATGCACTTCCCTTTTCCGGGTTCTGTATGCCTCTGTTGTAGGCCATAGAAAGCCTCTGCAGAAATGAGATCCACAACATTAACTAATTAATTTTAACAGCTCCCATGTATGGTAAATTGGTTTTATTATTGCCTATTTTGTAGATGAAAAATGAACAGAATTGTTTAAGGTGATGCAGTGAGGCAATGGAAGGAGAAGAAAGGACTCATGCATTATGTTCAAAGTTCAGATACAGAAGGACTCTGCAATAACCCGATCTATTTTAACCATAAGTTCATTTTTTAAAGCATTTATATGTGATCTCAGTTTAGACTCAGTTATCACATCAGTAACAAGTGTTGGAGAAGAATGGTGCAAATTCAAGCTGTCCACATTCCTAACCATGCACATTCTTATCTTCTTGACCTGGGCTTCAAGGATGAACCAAAAAGGCACTCTGCCCAGCATGATTTCAAATGTCATTAGATGTCATAGATTTTGACCATGATCCAGCTATCTTTCCTGTTAATGTCTCCCTCTCTTCTGACTCTGGCTTCTTACTCCCTTTAGCTGCTCATTTAGAGAAGTCTTACAGTCTCACTGTTAGATACACTATGTAACAAAGTCACAATAAAATACAAAAAGGGTCATGATATTGCCTGCATAGTCCTTGGTTGTCACAATATGCCCTACAGACTGCCAGGACCCTCTTTATGGCACGCTCCATCCTTGGGGGGGGCGTTCTGAGACTAAAACAAGATGGCACCATTTGTTGGATTCACGAAGCAAAGTAGCAGTTTGCAAGCCAGTGTTGAGCAATATGCAAGGCACTGTTATTTGGGCTAGTTTACTTGAATGTAGAATCATCAACTCACAGAAGGAATTGGGTGGATGGGACCTCTGCAAATCGCCTAATCCCACCTTCTGCTCAAAGATAAGATAACGAATTTAGGTTATGACAAGAACCTTCATCCCACTGCAAAAGTGGCTCGGGGTCATGGACATGGTCTTTCAGTTACAATTTGTGTAGTGGGACAATTCTAACAGGATGATGGAGGGAATGACGAGGTTCCAAGTTTCTGGAGAGGTAGTCAGTTTATCAGGAGCTGAAGAAGGTAAAACTTCAGCCTTGGAAAGCCCTATAGCAAACAGAGAGCCTGATTGTAGAGGCACATATTTTAGCACTTTTGGGATAACATATGTCCAACATATGTTTTATCTGAGACATGTACTGAGAATAAATGTACAGTAAGTAAGTGTCTAAGTAAGTAAGTGTCTAAGTACAGACAGATATATCTCATTTATAAATCTGCAGTGTTAGAAAAATATGTATGTTTAGCACACACGCCCAGACAATTTCATAAACTGGATCTAAATTAAAGGTTATTTGCTCATAATTATGTGATTTGATTTGATACAAATAAAATAAAATAATAAAACATAACTTTGGCATAGTTTTTAATAGTGTGTATTGACTATATTACTCACAAATATTAAGAAGTGCTAAATAGGTTGTTTTGCTTCTGGTAGGCAGAACTGTAATGCTTGTCTGTAGTATATATCTATAGTATATAGCAGATGCAAAGACATGTGACACCATCATGTAACTAAAAGTAGTGATGAATTTGATATAGTCCTGTTTTCCCTTCCTTTCATTGCTTTTTCTTCTGAATCATCACAGACAGTCTTTTATTCTGTCCTTAATTTTCTGATGACACTTCATAACTAGGTTTATGAATCTTTGATTCATGCAATTCTTCATCTTTCTAATGTGGCTAGGGGAACCACATTTTTTTACAGGAATCATAAGTTAACAAGTCATGCCCAGAAATCATCATCCATATCTTTAATTATTGTATGGTTAAGACCAAAAAATAGTTCACTAATAAAATCTTTTGGGAAAATATAATTCCTGAATTATTTTAAAGTACAGTAAATCAATACTATTTAGCATTTCATCAATGCTGAAACATACGGGTAAGTGTCATCCACCTTAATATTGCTGTGTGTATATTACAATATTTAATGAAATGGAAAGCTGGAAAGCTGTTGCTAAACTGACTGAGGAAGCAAAAACCTGAAAAAAAAAAAAAAAGAGAGAGAGAGAGAGAAGAAAAAAAAGAGACAATAAAGTTTCCATTACTTGATAGGCAGTGCACTCTTCAAATATGAATTAAGAAGGACTGTTTTCAGCATACTAGAATGGGTGTCAGTAGGAGACAATTTTACATTCTGAATAACTTTACTACAATACCATTACTAAATTCTGTATTTTAATCTTTGAAGAATAGTTTTATGATTTAATTTTACACTTAGAGTTCCTACGTAACCATTCACAGTTGAATTAGATGGAATAGAATATCTATGCAACCTCCATTAACTCTTTTGTCAATTAATGCGGTCACAAACACATTCCCTGTATGTTGACAACTACAGGGAAACTCCCAAATTTAGAGATGAATTTAGTGCTGAATCCAACCTAACATGAATTCAATAGATTCTAAAATTAGTTGAATGTTTTTTATCTTTTAGGCACCAAGGCTTTTTTTCCTTCAGCTACTCACCTTGCATTCTTCTCTTCTTCAGAACTCTTCTATACATATTTTTATTTTTCAGTGTTTTCTTAATATAAACTGTGAATTGTCAGTCTACTTTCCTGTTTAAAAAATCCCTTCTATTTTAGTAGTTCTTTTCTTCAAAAGTCCAGCAACAATATTTTGCCATTCCTGTATACAATCTTTGTATAATATCATAATTTACCCCAACTTCAGCAAGGCTTTCAACACTCTCTGATACAATATCAAAGTTAATCCATTGCTACTTATACAGCAGAATGGATATTCAAATATCATGCCTAAAAACTGTTTGGAGAGTCACACACAGAGGGTAGTTCTGAATGGAAACCTGGAAACCTGTAACAAGTGGACTGTCATAACAGCCTATACTGGGACCTCTCCTCTTTAATATCTTAATCAATGACTGAGGGTAGGTGACAGAGAACACTCTTGGGAATTTTGCAGATAATCCCAAATCAGATGGGAAAGTCAATATGCATGGAGGTATGGCTGCTAAACAGAGGGGCCTGGACAGGCTGGAGGAATGGATCAACATGAACTTTATTATGTTCAGCAAGGACATTGCCAAGTCCTGTGCCTGCATTGATACAGGCTTGAGACTGCCTGACTGTGAAGCATCTCTACTGGAAAGGACATGAGCTTAATGCTACCCTAATCCTGCCCTAACCTAATCCTACAATAATCCTACCTACCCGAGTCACTGCTTCCACTCTCCCTTCTAACTCACTCTCTACCTCCAACCTCACCTTTACTCTGCACCACCCACTACCTCCACCCTCCCCTCTACTCTGCACTAGCCTCCACCTCCACCCTCCCCTCCACTCTACCCACCTCCATCTTCTACTCTCCCCTCTGCTCTAACCCACCCTGTCCCTTCCACTATAGCCCCTATCTTCCTACCTACCCTTACACTCTACCTAGCCTTACTTGCACGCTACCCTCTAGGCTAAATTCCCCTGTCCTATCTTTCCCTACCCTCCACCATACACTCTACCTTCCCCTCCATCTGACCCTCTACCTGACCCACCCCCCTTCCACCCTCTATTCTTCTCTAGCCTACTAGCCTATGCTGGCTTCTCCTCTCACCGACCCTTCAGCCTCAGCCCATCCCCATCCTCTAGCCTAATCATTATGATCACTCCACCATGTCATTCCCAATACCGCACCTACCTCCACAACACACCCATTAGGTGTGCTCCTGGATGCAACCCTGCGTGCTCTAGGTGTCCCTGCTTAAGCAGGGGGTGTGGACTAGATGATCTCTAGAGGTCCCTTCCAACCTCAACCATTCTGTGATTCTGTGACTCTTGGCAAACAGTGGATTGAGAACGAGGCAGGAGTGTGCCCTAGCAGCCTAGAGGCCATCCTGATTGTATTGAAAGGAGCACAGCCAAGAGGTTGAGAGAAACAACTATCCTCCTTTGCTCAGCACTTGCTAGATGGCCTGCATAATACTGCATCCAGTTTTCATCCGCAAGGACAGCACTGATAAACTGAAGCGAGATCAGCAGAGGGCCCTTGTGAGGGGCCTGGCGCCTACCAGTAATTATGGGGAGGGTATCAAGAACATGGAGGCAGGATCTTCACAGTGGAACACTGTGAAAGCATTAGAGACAAATGGACCAGGAAACAGGACAGGTTCAGACTGGAGTTTCACTGAGGAAAGTCAATATTGGAAGAGGTTGTATTAGACTGGATAAAGTCCTGAGATGCTTATTTTGACCTCAGAGCTCTGCCTGATTTGAGCAGGAGCTTGGACAGAGACCTCCTGAGATCTTTCCAGTTTACATTTTCCTATCATCCTATGATTTTTTGCCATTCACTTTTGTTTAAGCTATGCTCTTGTTGTGGTTGTCAGATATACTAGCGTTGAAAAGTTCACATTTGTCAGCACATGTTGTGATTCTTTTCTCTGCCTAAGATAACAAAATAATCATAGCACCATGTGGTATCCATCAGAAAGTACAGACTTTTTAATAGGGCAAAATAAGGATGGCTTGTACAGTACGGCTTCCTGTCACTCCACAAGGATTCCCTAAACAGGAGGCTGTTTTCAGGTACAGACTGTTAATGTAAAACATGGTTACTTGACTGTCTGTTAAAATTAGGTCCATATGCTCAGATATCAGCTCCCTGAGGTCCCCAAAATACGGATAACTACTGTCACCGCCATAAAAGGAATATAAGGCAGTTATAGACAGCAATTTTGTAAAAAAGCTTTAAAAACACTTTTTACAATCACATGGACACATTATTGTTACACCTGGCCTACATGAGATGCAATTCAAATTGCATCGAAGAGGTGAAAGAATCTGGAAAGACACAGCTGCAAATATACTAGTCATTACAACAACAACAAAGAGGATTCCCCAACTCAACAGGGGACACCTATTCAACAACAAAACCTCAGATACTATTAATTTCAGCTTGACTCAAGTTTGCAGAGGTTTTTGACAGTTGTCTCCCTAGCACCATCTGGTGTCTGCCAACTTGCAACTTGTGAGAAAACGCCAAACACAAAATGAATTCAGCACATGGCCTCATGGGACAGTAAAATTTACAGCAAGCATCTCCACAAAGACTTGGAAGAATATTAGGCAGGCTGGAAAGAGCATACATTATGTTTATGGTTTTCACCAACTTGCATTGCTGAAACGTTGAACATACAGCTAACGTATCTAACTATGCCCCTGCCTCTGTTGGAATATGCAGGAGCATGGATGCTGGTTTTAACTAGATTTTACACATGAAAGATTTCCTTCTTCAGCCCAAATTTTACTTAAAAACTATACTAGCTAAAAACTATACTGGCTACATTTCAGATAAATGGTACTCTAAGCACCTTCAGCTTTCACGGCATAAGAAAAAAAATGCATAATATACAGTTTTCCAATAAAAACATATTGAAAAGATATTCAATATAGCCTTAAGAACTGGAATACTAATTTTTTTTTTTACAATGCATGGCTGTCGACAGCAATATCAGGGCACAGCTGCGCAGAAAATGATTCAACCTCCATATGCTGCCACTGTGTATACTATGTCGTAATTCATAAATATGAAGAGTGAAAGTATCATTATTCAATGTCCCTGAAGAAAATGAAAGCCTATTTTTTTTAGCATTCATCCATTTTGCAGAATGGTTTAATTTAATTTTAATGTATGCATTACTTTGTCTTATGAAAAAAACTCGAAATGGTAAAATAATCAAATACAGAACCAACATGCAATAAAGTGTTCTGATATCACTTTCTGTTTGTTTTAGCACAATTGAAATAAAAGATTTTCTAAATACTTTTAGAGGCATGCACCTGTTATATTTCACCACTATTATAGGATATATTACAATTTGATAGTTTCATCAAAAAATCCTAGATGGTAGTCTATCTGAATTACGTTAAATAAAATATGGTCACTGTCTTAATTAGTCTGGAAGATTAAAATCAAATGCATCTGGGATAAAAACTGAAGTCTAAACATGTCATATATATCATGTGTACAACAGGGCACATAGAAGTCAAAAGGTCATTATTTTTTCTGAAAATTACATATTCTCATGCAAAATCTGATAGTCTTTATTGATGGACAATGTCATAAAGCCATCACTGTGTTTATAGACATTTAATTGAAGACAGCATAAAACGATAAACTAAGAAACATGCATGGTTGACTCCTCCAATTCAAACCATAAATCATACTGATGTTCAGACAAGTCGCCCAGACACAAATTCTGATGATAGATGAACCATTTAACTTTGATTTTTGAAAGCAATGAGCTCGCTAGCAATACCTCACACTGACTAATACCACATATGGTCATATAAGAACTCATCAAAAATCCATTTTTCCCTTGTGTGGATGCTAAAATTATCTTCTAAATGATCATTATTAAAAGTGTGCAGTGTGTAACATCCTTCTAATGTTCATAGCTGGATTCAAAGTCTACTTGCTTCAGTAAGCAATGATTTTATCTCTGTTTCTAATCTTAAAAAAGGCTCTTAAAACATAAATAAAAAGATGAGGCAATATGTAAAATTAATTTATAAAAAATATAGAAAAGCTAACGAAACAAATGAGGGGAAAGAAACTCCTTTTTTTTTTTTAAAGTTCCTTGGCATAGCGTAATTTCTCTAGATCATAAAATATACTGTATAGCACACTGTTCTCACAAAACTTGAATCAAAGAATTCCCGTCATATGTTATGGGCAGGATCCCACAATGTATCTTTGTGGAGTACTGAATATTACACATTAGTATTACAATAGTAGAATACAAAACAGTAAAACTTATTTCTAAACTAATGTAGATGACATTCATTAAGGACATTTATATTATAATGTTAGGATTTTCACAAATTTGTGTACTTAGAGACAAGTATATGTGCATAAAGCTACAAGAATATTTCTGTGTGCACTTTTCCACCTAAACAATAATCTGATTTATACCTAAATAATCTTTTTTTTTCATTCAACAATTATTTTTACTATAAACTTTCAGTACTCTAGAATTATTTGTGTTAAACTATGTGAATGTTTCATTTCTTTGTAAATTTTACCAAAAAAAAAAAAAAATTAGCCTACTAGTTGTTCCCTAGCCAACTAATAAAAACAGTGGATATATTTGCAGAGTATTTGAAATTACATTGGAACGTATTATAATATTGTAAAAAGTATTATCCTTTCCCTGCAAAAGGAGACTTGACATACAGCTGTTATGGCACACCAGTGAGGAATGGATTCTGTTTGACTTGGTTTATCAATAATCTCTTCCACCTCATTTGGCTTTCCCACAATAATAAGTTTCACCTTACTAAAGTGGTTTTGCTTTCTAAATTCTAAAATTTTGAAACTGAAAAGCTTTGAATTTAAGTTAAAAAGAATAACTAGAGTTAGCAAGTTTACATATCAAGAGCCATATCCTTACATTACGTTTATGCAAGTATACAGTATGACCATTGAAATCAGCTAGTCTATTTTGGCAGAGAGAAATGGGGACTTCAAGGCTAAAAACTTCCTATTCTGTTAAAGAAGGGAAAAAAATTATGAAAAGCACTCACTAACCACCAAAGGGGACAAACTGGTATTGCAGCGCTCATTCAGGAGATGCCCAAACACAGTGCCTTACCTCAGCTCTTGCCAAATCAAGTTCTTGCAGGACCATGACAAGATCAGCATGCACCTCCTCCAGTTCCTTTTGGTATCATCCAACTGTAATAAATGAAAAAGCAGTGATATTTAGATGGATGAGTTGTGCGCCAGGAAGAGAAAACTACCAAACAAGGACCTAAAGCGATCCCCTGTCTTCACATGCTTGATTTCATTCCTTAATTAGAGCCATTAATCAATAGGTATGAGATATGAGGCTTTAGAAGGGCTTGGTGACACGACACCTTGCCACCTGTCAAAATTACAGCTTTCTGTTCATGCACCATCCCTCAAATAGTTATTTTCTGCAAGCCTGACTGCATCCTACAATTCATTATTTACTGTAGTTCTATCCCTGTGCAATGTCAGAAGATATCCCTTTGATGATAAGGAATGGTTTACATAAAATGGTTAAAACTCGCAAAGTACTTTGGTACTCCCTACAGTAGTTAAATCTTAAAAAAAAATAAAACTATTGTAGCATGTCTTTACTACCAAAGAAATCTTGTAAGTAAATGCTGTCCTCGCATTCTCATAAAAATAAACATTGCTTTTCTAGTATGAAAAAGCATAGGTGGCTATTAAAAGAAGCAGATTAATACTTAACGATGAATTTCTGTGAACTCCTCCAAACAGCTGTCTTTAGCCAAACACCTCAAGACGGTCACACTACATCCACCTACCAACATCTATATATGCATATAGATGCTAAACTAAACAATCAAATATATGTACGGAATTTTAAACCATGTAAAATTAAGGGATGAAGGGAAAATAGCAAAAGTATATGTGCAAATAAATACATGAGTATATGAAAAATATATGTGAATACTAGCAAAGGAAATTTTAGACCAATAATTGTCACTTAGATGTAGGTCTGCTGTCAACTACATTTGTAAAACGGCAAAGTGATGCTTGCAGATGCTCAGGCATCCAGCCCTGGAGAGTGAAATCATAGCTGCTTCAGAGAATTTTTCTCTGTATTCTTCTGTAAATATGATTCAATCCTGGCCCACAGGGATCACCATCTATTCACTTGGAGTTAGGCTAAGACCAACACATTTCACATAGGCCACCAATAACTGTCACACGGCAACAACTTTCAGTCACAACTGACTGAGGTCAAACTGAAACTGGTCACTTAAAGGTTAAAGGTTCTGTATTCTATTACCGGTCATAGCCATGTAGTCACCACACTATAAATATTTAATATAATTACAGTTTGCTCCTCATAAACTTTATCCACTCATGGATGCCACTAGTTTCTGATATCTTGATGACAGAAATTGAAATTCAACCAAAACTAAACCTAAGAATCTTGATTTTGTTGTTCTTGCATTGATTCAAAATGCATTTCATTCTAATTGGAAAATACACATATAGAAGAGTATTTCCTGTAAAATGGAAAAAGGTCTATTTCAGATTCTGGAGAATGTCAAATGTCTGTTTCTGTTTACTTTCTTCCTACAAATTCCCTGAAGTGACACACTGAATTATAGAGCAAATATTCTGTGCTGTAAATAAGAGCACGGGCCTGGGTGGAACAGGGAGAATTAAGAAGGTACTTTCACACGTTAGTGATGACAACGTATAATTGACTTGTTGCTCTGTTTTGTTATGCTACTTGGTGGTTATGCTGTCATCAGCAACTTATGAAATTAGCTTCCTCTTTCTGCAGGTATATCCTCTTTGTATGTATTGGGTAAAGGAAAAGTGGCTCATGCCATTCTGGAAATATTTGACATGTATGCTGTCATCACTTCAGAAATATAGTGGACTCAAATAAAAACAAAAACATAAAAAGGTATCTATGCAATGTGGGAAGTGTGGCTGCTGTTTTGCATTTTTCAGTGCAGTTTTTAGAAAAAAATTAATTCTTCAGACAACTAAATCACTAAACTAAATATGAATTTAGTATTAATAATGAAGTTTTATATCTCTCCAGTTCTGAAGTGTGAAATGTTGGACTTCTTTATAGATAAGATTATTTGAGGAAATACTAAACTGACTCTCTCATGTACCCGTATATGGTACTTAATATTATCCTGCAACAACCTCATGAGTAACATTGGCCAAAATTTAATTCAAATTAAAGATAAGTTCCTTTTGGATATTTGAGCAAGAGGACAAACCTGCAAGTCTGAAGAACAGCAACCTACTACTTGGTGAAAGTAGACTCAGTATATTCACATTTGAAGACATACAAAGCAAAGATGAGCATGAGACTCTTAAGTATTTATGAGAGTCTATAAGTTCTGAGAGAGCCAGACCCTACTTTGTTGTGGCGGCTAGGTAACATATATAATAGATTCTGCAAACATCTAGGAAAATCCACATCACAAAGACAAAAAACGCTCTATGAACTTCCTTAGTCTATAAGAATACAGGTTAAATTTTGCAGTGTTCACTGAGACAGAGATGTTGAAACAGAATCTGGATTTTCCTCAGAGACTGATCATTCTTTCTGAGAAAAATATATTACAGGGAAAAAAAAAAATCACGGAAAGGTCATGTGGAAGCTTGAACTGGTAATTATTAAATCAGAATGCAAAACAGAGATAACAACATTAAATTTATCTTCTGACAATGTAAAAGACATACCCTCAGGAAATCAGGAATTACAGCGTGGTTTCTTTCCTGAAGAATTCCAGTAAGTTGGCCATTCTGAATCTGACCGTCATCATTTTGAGTCTGAACACTCAGGCATAAAATTTCAGTTTGAAGTACAGAATTATCAGTTTCTCTTTCTTCATAACCACCCCTACCCACCACAAAAAGAAAAAAGCACTGAAAGTTGTGGTGCATATTATAGAAACTTGTTCTGCATTATATATCCTTTTGTATTTCAAGATGAATGAATGAGCATGTTCTTTACACATCGTCCAACAAGTCAAAGACTCTTCAAGGTCACATGATAGGCCTATTTCCTCCCTTACTCCAAATGCACAGGTGAACAATTTAAGTTCTTTTTTTTTTCCCACCTGCTAAGTTTAAAAGAATGAAAGATAATGCTTTTCTCAAAAACTTACTGCATTGTGCTGCAAACAAAATACTCAAGTTTGGAAGAGTTCTGTTAACCACAAGAATCACAAAGGGAAAGGAGAATTCTTGTAAATTATCAAGAAGCCAAACAGACATTCAAGGGATAGTGAACAAATATTTAGTCTATGCAGAAGATGTTTACAAAAGTGGAGCTCTGTGACAGAGCATCAGGTATCTGAAAAGAAATGAGGTATATCCATGCACAGAGCATAACAAAAGGCCAAGCATGAACCTGTTCTTTGAACACACTGAAAAAGTTCTCATCACAAATGATAAGATTTATGTGACATGATGTTGGCATGTAGGCATATGGATTTTTTGCTTGAATACAGGGCTGCATTTTTACGATTTGTGAATGCACAATCTCACATTCTAAGAAAGCTAAAAACAGGTTTTGGATATGACTGCTAAATAATTTCATAGTGAAGGATCTCCAAAGGAAGCTCACTTCTGCTCTTTTTCAGTTTGACTTTTTGGCTAATGAAAAGGATCTGTAACTTATACATAGGATACATGAAATGAAACTAAAAGTTATCTGACTCACTGGAAGCTTCTTCTGCTTCAAAAAAAAATAAGTTTACTAAGTAAAACAACAAAATTACCTTATAACAAAAAAGACAATCCAGTCTTCTTCAATGAATTTTTATGTGGAAGAATTTCATTATCTTAAGGGCCTAAGAGATCGCAGACATTGCCATTGGGGTGATTTTCTTGTGTTGGATGCAAACTCTTCTACCAAAACACAAAAAAAGGTGCTACAGGAAAAGAAAAAAAGTAGAAATAAATAAAAAATAAAAATAGGATATATCACCATCATTCTGTTGTTTTTTTCTAAAGGAAACTGCCCCAAAACTGTAAAGTGAAGAGTCCAGCTGCAGGCATAGCTTCAGAGGGCTATGAGCATTTCTGAAATCATTCTTCACATTAATCCATTTTGTCTGCAATACATAATAGCCATGACATTTATGATGAAATATATTAAATGGATGAGGGGCAAGGAAGAAAGAAAAAGGGAGGAGAAAGACCATATGAAAGCTACGAATTACGACTTTAATCTGCTTCTTAACGAGGAGACAGAAAATCAAAAATGTTTATATTCACATATTGACCTTGACTGATATCTGTCAGGGTGATGGTGTGGAGAAAGTATAGTAGGTAGCATGTTTTGCAGTCCTAATTTCTTCCAAAGTTGATCCAAACCAGTTGCTTTGTTTTCTTTACCCGGAAAGGCAACGGCATGCAGCCCTGATACAGGGTTATGAAACCGCTGAGGCAAGCACGTGAACATGCACCTGTGACTGTCATTTTATTATTATTTTGTGACCCAGAAGTAGGGAATAGCCTCCATCATAGACCAGAGACATAGCTATTTTCTCCCCACAGACCTGTGAGGAATGTGCCCAGTAGATCCATATAGCCATTCTATCTTTGTTTCCCCAATAATAACTAAAGTATATAAAAGTAAGAGGAAAAAAATTAAGGATGGAAAGAAAGTTTCCTGCTCTAAGAATAGAAAAGAAAAGACTCATTTGACTGGCTGTCTCATAAGATATGAATTCCTGTCCAAATAAATCTATATTTCATGATCAGATGACAAAGTTCTGCAACGCTGGAGCAAAATCATGATCAGCCTTTAAGATTGAAATAATGATCATCCACAAGCTATGTACATTCAAAATTCTGTATTTTCACACATAAAATGTATGAATTATGATTCATATAGAATATTACAAGTAAATTTCATAAAATAAATGAGTTCACACAATACAGTTCTTGCATCACATTTCAAAATGATTTTTGTATTCTCAGTTGTCTCTACTCAGAGCATTTGAAAACATAACTAGAGTAAAGAATACACTAGTTAAAGTGTTTTTGATAAGTTATTGATAGGAAGCAGGTTATTGATAGGAAGCAATCCAGGACAGCAAGTTCTGACTTGGAGCTTGGTAGCTCACTGGGTGTCTCAACTGTATTGTTTTTATTTTAGCCTGGTCTATCTTACTGCATTACAATGGACAACAAAGAAGTCTTTCGGTCTACTTAAATGTTTTGGGTTATTCTAGCAAAACAAACTTACCTGAAAAAAAAAAAAAAAAACAGTGGAGGTTCCCGCATATAAAAGAGATGCTATCATTTCTTACTAATAATATAGGGAAAAAAAAAATGATGGCTATCAGTCCAAAACAGAAACATAAATAGTGCAAAATCTTAAAACTGCTACCATTCACAATGGCAGGTTTTACCATGGTTCAGTCAAGCCACTAGATTTCTGTAAACATGTATCAGTAGACAAGAAGTGGTCACTCCAGATTTTTCTTGTGAGGAGCTGGGGAACTGATCTTGCAACATTAGGAATGGTCTGAATATATTTAAAGAAAGGCTGACATTTTTCATCTACTATAAATAAGTGCACCTTTTAAAGTGACATTTATACATTCCAGAACTGACATTCTTTACAGAAAGTGAAAATCCAGGGCCATTATGACCTAGACTGTATGACATACACCTTGCATGTAGATATGTCCCAACTCAAACTGAGAAACTGTTCAGGAAATGTATGTGCACTCCCTTTCCCTGCTTCCTGAGCAAAGCAGTTATCAGCAAGCCGATGATCTTGAACAGTACAGTCAAAGTATACCATATGTGCTGGAGATACATGCCCATCCATTTAATAAACCAAGTCCCTGCAGATTGTATTAATTAAAAGTATATTTTTTCCTGATTTTCTAGGGTTTTTGGTATTGTTAACTAATTAAAGGTATTCAAGGGTTTAGGACATCTATTTCATCTATCCAGTTGCTAGACTGCAGCAGGTAGTTTATTTTCAATTTTATAAAACAAAATCAAATTACTACTTTGCTGTGAAGTCTTTATGCTTTGACAGGTGCACCATGGGTAGGAGTACTGAAAACTATATTCCATTATTAGGCAGTCTAGCTTGTTGTTGAATGATATTTTTCCTTTGGGGTGAGATTGTCAAAAAGCATCCACAACAATATAAACAACAGTAACCCATTACTTAACGCATAGATATTACCAACTCATTTCAGAAAACGTAGAGTCTTTACCGAGAGACTCTCTTCTGTAAAATAATCCCATGTGAATCTTTTAAACTGTATTTTTAATTTTGTTTATTCTGATATAAATTATGGTATAAATAAAAGGTTAGTTATACATTAGGGCCTTCATTCTCTGTAATGGAAGTTTGGTCCTTAAAGGTAACTTGTAGACCTACTTTTAGAAAGTATTTGAGTTTGTACAGAGAAAAAAAGGTGTTTTTCTTACAATACTTCCATATTTTCTATGCTTCAAATTAAAAAAAAAAGGCCTGTATCTAGGTCTACCAATTTTATTAAATATTAATGAATTTTATTGAACATAAACACCAACTACACATCTTTTTTAATAATTCTGTCACGTTCATAAAAGTCTTATTAAAATTCTTACACAAAACTAATCAGGAAAAAGCAGTGTTTTTTATTTAAACCTTTCTCCCTACCATCTATAAATCTACTTTGATGTAATTAAAGGACTTTCTGTAGTCAAAACTAAACAAAATCACAACTTATTTAGGCCGCAGAGACAGCATTACACTAAAAATGCCTTGCATATTGCTTGTGATAAATTTGCTATGAAATGTTTTGCGGCTGAGCTATATTAAAGTTTTCACAGACCTTCTTTCCAAGTTCTGTGAAACCAGATTTAAGAATGACAGAGACATCATGCCAGTAAGCTTCTTCAGCTGTAGGCACATTCTGACTGTCCACTGACGGCTGCCTGTGTTGCTGAACCATCGTCTTTAGGTCTTCCAGCTGCGTATTTAAATCAACAGAAAAGACAGATATAAGAATAAGCAATGACCTAAGAATGCTACAACAAAGTTAACCTTTCTGTCCTTTATCTTTTAATACGTATTTACTTCAACCAAAATCTTATTGTTCCTTTAGCTTACACATCATGCTGGCACCAAAGAAATCTTTATGTAGTGAGGTTTTATCTTAAACATTTCCTGATATATTACAAAATTTAAACTGGGCAGAGTTATTATCTCATCATTTAGTAGTATTCCTACCTAAAACATATTTACAAAGGTGTTGCCAAAAACTGTTTGGCTAACTACTGTATTTAGATTTTTCCATTACTGAAAGACAGACTTTATAATATATGTTTTCTCTTCAGGAAACAAATTTGTTTTTTCTTTAAAAACAATATTTCTCATATTTGATTTCCAACTTCTACCAGCATTTAAAATATCTTTATATTTGTTTTTCAAATTCCTTTTTTATTGTGCAACAAAAGAACAATTCTTTGTGGCAATCTCCAGACTTCAAAGGTCATTTATTACGAAGCTTACTGTATACGCCTAATTTTATATTGCGTAATAAATCTTCAGCTACCCCTATATATGACAACTCTGAAGGTTCAATCAGAGGTTGGATGTATCAATGTTTAATGTATCTCTTAATAAAAAATTAGCACATGTCTTCACTGAAAATAAATGTTCTCGGTTTATGTGGTCTGCTTTACTGGACTATTAAAATGATTTTTATTACAACGCTAGTACTCATATAGGCATAATAACAAAGTTATCTATTAGGCAAAATAAGAACTGAAAAAAGCCTGCTTCCAAAAGGAAAATATCCTCATTCAAGATTGGTTAGGAACAAAGTTCAACAAAATTCATTACAAAAAAAGCAATATCTATCTTTGCAAAACAATAATTCACTGTAATATAACTCAGAAAAAAAGCATCTTTTAAAGCAGAGATATGCCTAAATCTCTGCTTTATTGGGGAAAAAAATGTCCCTGTATGTTAATTAAACCAATAACCAAAAATTGGCAATTAGATATTCTAAATGTTGTATTTGACCAATTAATAAACCTTTACCTAATATAGCAGTAGGCTTTGTTTTAGTGTAACAACTTTTTTTTAAAAATATCTCTAATTTACAAGTTAACATTCAAGCTGATAGTTTACAGTCAGTCTTCATGTTAAATGAAGCCAAAATAAAAAAGCAATTTGGACTTTCTGGAAAAAAAAAAAAAAAAACCTTGTTTTTCTGTAGGTCAGGAAAAAAAAAATCTGCTTTTATTTGGATATTTAAAAATAGATTGATATTGATATAAGTATTGTAAATGAATCAACCATGCAGACTGTGGAAAAATGAACTTTCTTCTTTTGTCCTATCACTTAAAGAGCATATGAAAAGATAGTGTTTTGATGAAATGAGAATGAATCTCACATACAGCCATTTTAGACAATAAAACTTCTCATGGTTTCTCTTGTGCTGCAGTGAATTTACTGTAAATTCTACCAGTGTGACAGATTCAATCAGTCCATTTGTAGAAATGGCAGGTCATATTTGCAGCACCAAATATTTCAAAAATCACCAAAGATATTAAAAGCGACAAATGATGCAAAGTGCAAAAATAAGTGCATTCTAGTTCTAGAATAAAATTCCACAGGAAAAAAAAAAACACAGTCCAAATATGTTATATATCAAATGTGCTACGATAACATTATGGTTAAATTCACTAAATGGCAAAACGAATATCTTCAAAGCTTTTTTCTGCCTGATCAATTATTCCTCTGGTATTTACTGATCTTTTACCAACTCCAGTAATTATTCCTAGATTTAGTATTACTACAAGAAAATAATCTATTTTAAAAAAAAATTCTCTTTGCTACTTTGAATATGAATTTCGCTGTAACTTTCAGGGAGTGAGTCATGTCTGTGTAGGAGCTCCAAGAAGTTATCTGTAGGAGAATATGCAATAAGAATAACTCAGACCAGCAAGGTTATAGAAAAAAAAGCTTATTTGTTTTAGGAGTTCATCACGGGAAGATACTCACATGGTGAATTAACCATCATAGCATTTAAACATATACTTAACTTTAACTACTGGCTTCAAAAGAGGGTGCACATCTTAAGCAGTCTTGTGTAAAGCACTGTTGCTCTTAATCAAGTTTTATGTAGCTAAAATATACTTGAGAACCTACGTTTATGCTTCCTAGTTTAAGAAATAAAGACACTTTTCAAACAAAAATCTTCTGAAAGTTACTTCTAGCAAAACATTATAGTTATCACTAACAAACACAGAATATATTTCTGAATATAATCTTTAAATGGTATTAAATCTTACACATTTTTTCATCTCCATTGACATTGTCTCAAATGAAATAAGAACTCAGGTGCTTCTTTTTCTTTTTTCCATGAAGAGAGTTTTCTTCTCAATGGATTTTTCTAACAAAGGGTAATTTTACAGTTATAATTGTTTTTTTCTTAAGACATTTGAGCACACTAAAAACACACGCAGACACACAAAAAGGAAGACTATGAGTACACTGACCATTTCTGAAAAAGAATTAAAAGCCTCGCAATGACAAGTCAATTAGCAATATTTTGCAGCAGCTATTGGAAAACTTATCCCAACTTGCCCAAATGGGTCTTAGAAAAAACTCTCTCAAATCTAAAACACAAATACTGACATCTTTTGAAGTTAGTACAACTTCAAAGATAGTAGTAATGCTTACTTTGCTAAAATGTTTCTGAGATATATCCTGCTTTAAAATTAGTTGAAGATTATATATTGGCTTATCTACCTTTATCTATCTGAAATAAAGTTTAAAGATCTGAAATAAAAATGTCAGAATGTCATGGGTATTGCACACTTTTTACTTGAATTCAAAATCTCACAATACAATAAAAGTAACAGGAAGAGAAACGTTATATTTGATACAAAGTTTCTTTGACTGTAATGCAACTCAGGAAATGCTAGTTAAAATACATTTTGTTATCCAGGCAGAGCATGATGCCTTCCTTCTGATAAAAATAATAACTAAATAAATAAGCACACACACACATACAGTGCAACACAGCTACACAGGTACATCATGATCAGGGCCTTTTCTGACATCCACTTCAAAACAGCCCTCGCATCCACATAAACTCCACTGACAGCCCGAGCCTGTTCCTCTTCTTTGCCTCATCAGGGCTGATGTCCAACAAGCAAGATCACACACCCAACATGGATCTGTCCTATAGATGGCCCCTAGGTCCTGGTTTCCATCAGTTGCTTGACCTCTAGCCCCCCATGTTCAAGGTCTCGCTCCAGCAGCTGACACTTAGGCCTCAGTTCCTTCAGTCTGACTCACGGTGGCTCGTTCTCTTGCATACACCCATACACACAGCACAGGTCTCTCCAGTGTCCAGCCTTAGATGCAGTCTAAGATGAGTCCCTAGACCTCGGTCTCTCCGCTCACTAGCTCCCAGATCTCTGGGTCCCTCATACCCACAATCTCTTTATCTATCACCTGGAACTCAGAACTTTTCCTCCTAATCAGCTCATCCAGCTTGGAATTTGCTGGCATTCACATGCGCAGGCTCAGGATAGAGAGCACTCCAACACAGAAGAGAGTTAGAAACAGGATTTAATAAAAGTATTGGATCAACAGAGGTCACCAAGTGTAAAGCTCAGCTAGACAAGGATGATGGCCCATATTTCCTTGCACACCAAGCAGCCTCTTCAATCTCTTTTTCACTCCTCTCTAAAAGTTGATCCTACGACATCTACCTTGATGTCACCCTGTTGTTGCTCTTTCTCAACACATTCCATTTTAAGTTTTACACAATCTCCAAATTATCTTTCCTCTTTTCCAAAGATCTGTCCCCCTTGCACATCATAAGTCCTACACCCCTTTAGTGTATGGCACTATAGGGAGAGTATCTTTGTAGAGTTATCTCGGTGGATATCACAGCAGAGACAGTGGGAAAATCATTCTTTGAAACTATGATGAGTAGCTGGTTCATTGGACTCCACTGATTAGATTACAATTATTTGTCTACCTCTTGCATTGCTCCTCTGAGCCTTACCAGGTCTTTGGGTTTAACTTGCTTAGCTCATAATCATATGACCTAACATCTAACTTCCTCTAAAAAGCAGCTGCATTTTGAACTTCTTTCTCATATCTAGCTACTGTTTTTCAAAAAACTTAAAAAGATCAAAATATATTTGAGATGTGTATCTAACTTTTGAGTTTGAAATTATTAGAGGATGGATTGAAAGTGTGATCAGATGACAGAGGCTTTGAGAAGGAATAAGGTCATATTTTTAGCAGTTATGTGTATTTTGTATAATTTGTGATATATTATTTTAATCATAATTTGTATCTAGTTTATTTATAACTAAATCGCAATGCTCAGGATGATAACTAGGTATATGAAGAGAATTATTACTTTATCCTTTAAGAAGAACTTGACAAGGATACAAACAGGGATTATAATACTATTAGAGATTAATTAACAGAAGGTTTAAATCATTAATATTTATTAATATAGCATTAAATGATACCTAATAAATAACAGCATGGTTAAATATGCACTGCCATGTTATTCTCAAATAACGGACAACAGCCGATTAAAAAAATGTAGAGTGCAAAGAAAAAAAAAATATTAAGAGCTTTGTACAACACCAAACTTTTTATGATATAGGTATCTCATCCTTTTGACAGTTAGATTCAAGATTTTTAAGTCTTAAAAATCTTGACAAAACTTAGTTTTCTCACACAGACTTTCACAGTCTTTGTTAAATGAGGTATTAATATTTACTGTCCAAAATGAGCACTTATTGTCACTAGCAAAGTAGTTAAGAGACAGAAAATCACTGTGACAATCTGGAAAATGATCTCAGAAGATCTCCAGATGAAAAAAAGAGTTAATGTAAGCATGGCAAAAAGTTTAAATACTGGCCTATCTTACTTCAAACATAAAAAATGAAAGACATTTTCACTGAATTCATGCTGTCATTTGCTATTTAATTTAACACATTAATTCAGTCAAAGGAACTGTTCATAACCACAGAATCACAGAACAGTCTAGGCTGGGAGGGACCTTCAGAGATTCAGTGTTCCAAACTCCTACTAAAAGCAGAGCCTTAGATTTGGTTATCAAAGGCCTTTTCAAACTAAGTCTTGAGTATTTCCAGTGAAGACTGAAATTCCACCATTTTTCTGAGCAACCTACCGCAATGTTTAATTTTTCTTCTTCACGATGAAGAACTTTTTTTATATCAGCTGAAATTTGCCCTGAAATTGTCTATGCCCTGCCTCTTTTCCTCTCACCGCATATCATTTTAAATAGAGTATCTCACCTTTACTTAACCACTGAGGTATCAGAAGACTGTGGGGCTAGATTGCCCCTGAGCCTTCTCTTTCCTAGGCTGAACAAATCTAAATACTTCAACCTTTCCACATATGTCAAGCTCTCCAAAACTGTAATCACCTTAATGGTCCTCCACTGGACTCTTTCCAATTTTCCAAATTCTCTCTGGAGTTGGGGGGAATCAAACCTGAACCCTATTCCAGGTGTGGATTATCTTGTTCCAGGTATAGGATTTTACATTTATCTGTCTTAAAAGTGAAGCAATTCTTATTGACTGCCTTCTTCATTCCCAGGTCTCTCTATACAGTGGGTCTTTCATCTCACATAGCTAGTTATCTTCCCATTCTGCTTTCATCTGTAATCATCTGTAAATAAATTCAATACATTGTTCAATGTACTTTTGTTTATACCATTAGATTCTATCACTGATGGAGTGCAAATGTTAAATTATGTCACATTATGAAAAAATTATTAAGTATTTAAATAAATGGAAGGCAGGAAGGCAGGAAGGCAGGAAGGGAAGGAAGGCAGGAGGGAAGGAAGGCAGGAGGGAAGGAAGGCAGGAAGGAAGGCAGGAAGGAAGGCAGGAAGGAAGGCAGGAAGGGAGGAAGGGAGGAAGGGAGGAAGGGAGGAAGGAAGGAAGGCAGGAAGGCAGGAAGGCAGGAAGGCAGGAAGGCAGGGAGGAAGGGAGGAAGGGAGGAAGGGAGGAAGGGAGGAAGGAAGGAAGGAAGGAAGGAAGGAAGGAAGGAAGGAAGGAAGGAAGGAAGGAAGGAAGGAAGGAAGGAAGGAAGGAAGGAAGGAAGGAAGGAAGGAAGGAAGGAAGGAAGGAAGGAAGGAAGGAAGGAAGGAAGGAAGGAAGGAAGGAAGGAATCTTTAGTGTAAGGTTCCCATTTAGAATATATCCTAGTGTATATCCTGTATATATTAGAATTTGATGAACATATTCAGACAGAATATTCAGATATATTCAGATGTATTCAGACAAACCCAGACAGTCAAATTTGGGACTGAGAAGAGAGATTAGTCTTAACATATTATCTCTAAAATACTTCTATAAGTAGGTTTATAATTTTGAATTATGAAAGACCCTTTCAATGCTGTCCTGTTCCATTTCTCCAACCTTCAATCTCTTTTCCAAATGACTGACTTTTACTATGATCCTCAAACAAATTTTGAATAATCTGAATGATTAATCAGAGTGTATTTTGGGAAGTGAAGATATTATCAATACATTATAATTTTCTCAGAGAAATGGGTACAAGAACTGATATAGTCACATCTCTAGGGAAAATTGAGATTATTTTCTTAAGCAAAGTATTCCAGCATTTGTCTTAAGCTGCCTAACTCAGCTTAACTTTGAGGAGAAAGGAACTGGCCATTTACTTCAGTTTACGTTTTTAGATGGATCAAAGATATCTTTAGGCATAAGCCCAAACTTCTAATACCCAAATAATCAATCTCATTCTCCATTTCATGTAGCTTGCTGTTTTTGTTTCCGAAGAAAGACTAAAGGGTGTGGGAAACAGCTGTAAGTGCTCCTTTCTAACACACTTAGTTCATCAGCAGCAAAAGTCATAAATCCTGACATTTAGTAATATTCATCTATTCTCTACCTCAGCTCTGCTCCTTCCCTGACTCCAGATCATAGTAATCTTACTTCAAACAACTACAATACAGGAGCACTGTTGGCCTAGAGGAAGAGTTGAGAAACTCTGCAGATTCCTCTCCCTGATCCTTGTACATGTTCCCAAAGTCCATCTGGCTTTTTCCAACCCATCACTCTCATGACTCCCACTGACCTCTCACAAGTTCTCCTTGCCCATACAATGCTTCCAAAACTCTACTGCTCCCTTCGGTTTTATTTATTTACTTTTAAGAATATTGAGTTCCTCTTTTCATTTGTATTTCTGTGATGTTAATAAGCTTCTCTACCTTAATAGAAATGGAAAAATAGGAAAGAAGGGGATTGCAGCTTCCCTAAGAAGATCAGAATATGGCAATTTTGAAAGCCACCAAAAGCTGGTGGACAAGAAACCAGCCTAGAAGAATCTACTCTGTAAGGAAATAGTGGGTAGGGCTCCATACAGGTTTAGTATTTTCCTTGTGTATAGAGTCATCTTGCTTTAGTTACTTAGTTTGTGTGGTTAAAAAAAAAATAAATGAATGAAGACATATCTCTCAGTATTAGGCTATTTAGGATATCTTCTGTGAGCTTCTTTTAAAGAAAAGTTGGATCAATTCCACTTCAAGACTCTGTTCGCTTTGAGTCACACCTCATCTTCTAGCTCCCAATAACTGCCATAACAGTGGTGCGGTGTATACAAGGGAGGGATAGACACCATTATTTTATTTTCTTCAATTATGCCAATGTAGCTCTTTATTTTCTCTCTTTTCAAAAAGGAATAAAAGTTTTAAACCCCATGAGAAATACATATATATATTCTATGTCCAGAAGAAGTTTCCTTCCCCCTGCATTATTTTATAATTTTTCAAGAAAACTAAAAATGTATTTTCCTTTTTTTGTTTTGATTAATCGACTAGACAAAAACTTAAACAGTTAATAGAGCTCTAGCTTAACAGTTAACTTCCATCTATCTGATGCCTGTACAGTCATTCAATCTGAAATGGGTGTAATTTAGGAGTAAGTCAAGTAAATCAGTGAAGAACACTAGTGAAAATCCACACAATTATGTTATCTGAGAAAAACTCAAAATTCTTTAATTTACATGCAGGAAGTTGGGCATTTTTGCAGGAGTGTAACCAATCAATTTATTTTTTTTTAGCTATGTTATGTGATAATCTTTGCAAAATAACATTTTATCAGTACAGGGTATGATCTGACCAACTAAATTAGTATTTTTATCTGATCCTTCTGAATGCTTATACATAAGAATCCAAAAAGTTTTTGTAATGCCAGATTCGTGGCTGCATGTATACAGCCTATTATGCAAAAGCATATACAACTTTAATACTATATCAATATAGAGTACTAACACTCAATATATTAATATAACTGATATATTTGTCAGTACACTCTTCTGATTTGTATAGCTATATTGAAAAACATATATATTATTGAAAGTTTGTATTAAAAAATCAAAATAAATATTCTTCACTCTCATAACTTTTAAGTATTATGAAAATCTTGGAGGAAAAAAAAAAAGCATGTATGAGATGAAATCCTGAATAAAATAAGCTAACCTGTAATAAGCATTTAAATAATAAGCATAAAAATATTTTAATAAAATTTTATATATATGTAATTTGTCTTAACATATGTGTGTAATACAAGCATTTCAAAATGACCACAAATACTTTTGCCATACTAGTCCTTCGGTCAGCATAATGGCAAATAAACCTAATAAAAGCATTATGTTAATAAACATGTAGGAGAAATTTAGATCTCTATAAGTTGAGCTAAAACTCAAAAAAATCTTGTTTTTTTTTCCAAGATCATCAAGAAAGCTTTTTTAATTAAGACTTTATTAAATTAAAAGTAAGTTTTAAAGCATTTTAAGAGTATGTTCAAAATCTCCCAATGGAAGATTCCCAATGGAATAGAGGAAAACTATCTGAACTAAATATCTATTAGACACATAAGCTGTATATTGTATTAGATACATAAGCTGTAAGTGCATAAGTTTTGTCCCAATTTTATCAGAATTCATTTTGGGTCAGTATTATAATTTACCTTTTTAAACCCTCTAGTTCACATGCCTGGAAAGCCAAAGTGACTGTATATCCTTGGAATAGCCATGACTTTGTTCTCTCTTTTTTTTCCCCAGAGAAAGAAGAAAGGACATTGACATCTCTAGGTAGATATTGTTCAAAGTGATAACAGAAAACATGATGATTTGCTGCAAGGGGAATCTGCCAGAACATTCACTGAAGATTACCTGTGTTACTGAGACCGGCAGAATGGCTTCTTGGAACTTCATATTCATTCAGTCCCACCAATTACTTTGCCAAGATAAGACATTCAAAACATGCATTTGATAGAGCTGTCCCAAGGTTCTTCTAAGAAGATTTCAAGATTCATTTCCAGGTAACTTTCACTATAAGGGAAATGTACTGCTAAGAATAAGCCATATGCATGCCATGAAGTGCTTCCATACTTATGAGGAAGCACTTCAAAAAGAAAGAATACTTATCAATTCTTTTAGCTCTTCAAATGTTTTGCTCATTTATAAATTCACTACCAACCTTTTCTTCCTCTGTTTTTCCGAATCTCTCTTAGATAATTCTGCATTGCCAGGAACATTATTTTCTATTACTCATTATTTTTTATTATTACATATAGTTTGAAAAATTAGACACAACCTGTGGTTGCTAATACAGATTGTCTCCAGTATGCCTGCAATACAAACTCCAACAGTATGAAAATATAAATGGACAAGCATTCTACTTATGTAAAATCATGGTCTCTTACAAGATGGTGCTTAACAGTTAGTAAAAAAGCTTTCATAAGTGAAATGCAAATTCAGTTCCAAGGTTAACATGATATCTTCATTCAGCTTTTCACTAAGAGGAGATCTTTCAGTTTTTCTACCTTTTTTTTTTTTTCTTGTTGGACTTTTAAGAATTTTAGGAGCATCTGTTCAGCATATCTGAGGGGAAATCCCACAGACAAACTGTTTACTACTTCTTTGAGAATAAACAAGTTATACATAGCCATTAGGGCCAAGGTCCAACTATAACTGCATAATTCCATTTTTAAAAATGCTTGGAAAATACATTAAGTAAAAAAAAGAAGAGAATAAAACATAAAGAAAACAGCAATAGAGAAACAGTTTGTTGTGCAGGAGTGCATAAACTGCTGCCTTAGGCATCTCATCTTAAAGACGAAGTAACTGCTCCAAAGGGAGGTTAGGAAGAAGATCATAAAGCCCTGGGTGTGTTGACAATCCTTTGTTGTTGAGGCACGCTCTGGGCTGAAGAGTACCTTTCCAAAACTACAGAGAAAGACTTTCAGAAAGAGAGAAATGCAGTGATAAAAGGGTAGAATACATGGCAACAGATCCTTCTGTGGGGGGAAAGTAAGATAGAAGGACAGACAACAAAAGTAGAGAATATTAAAGCAAAAGACATAGTTTCCTTTGTCACATTTTCTGGCGAACAGTTCTTCTTTGTCATATTTCCCCATTCTCTTGCCTAACCAATAGAAATATTCAAGAACAGATGACAGATGTAATGAGCTGTAACCACTAAAGTTGAATTTCTTTAATGTGCCTTTTCTAGTAACCAACAATCCAACAATTATATCCTTGGATGAAGGGTGATGCAGCTGTAAGAATTTGGTCAGAATGAGGAAATGGTATGTGTGCAAACCCGTATTAAAGCCTAAACCTGTCACTGCCTGTAATGCTGAAAGGACAACGGCTATGGAATTCTGATGACCATATAGCTTACATGCCAAAAATGTGCTAGAAAAGGGTTTCTAGTGGCAGCTCTCCATTTTTTAAAAATATGCAAGTATCTAGGCAGAAATAATGTGTCATTTTCTGAAAACTATATACTACATTCCATGCTACATAGAAGGAAATGATTTGTTAATCGTTTGGGATGACTTACTTTCAGAGCTAATCTTAGTTCATCAAAAATATATTACAAACTCCATCTCATCTCTCTCAAATTTTTGCAATTATTAGTAAAACTACTATTGTTTGTGCTAAGGCAGCAAACAAATGACAACCAGGATCAAGACACTTTGGCTACATCAATACCAGTAAATTAAACATGCCACCGACGCAAATATTTCTGGATTCGCTGTGTCCATGCTATGTAGACTGCCTTCTGAAAATGAGTTGCTCCCCACATAGACTTCTGAACCATGCCCAAGAAGTATTTGGCAGAGCCCAAATACTTTATGTTTAGAAATAGAGGTGCAGCCTTTTATTGTGGGCCAATACAAAAAGTAGTCATGATTCATGACCAAATTAATCTGTAATTAATTGATTTTAATCATAAGTGAATGTGATAAATAGAAAAAAAGAGAGAACACAACACTCAAAATATGACGACATGAATATGAAAGCTGTAAAACTTGACACAATGCAAAGATCTGGACTCTTGTCAGGGAGACAACAAGAAGGGAGGGACAATTATCAGCTTTCTTCCACTGACACAAAATTTAGCAATCGTTAACTGGTCGATTTATTTAAAGATCACAGTAAAGTGGGCTAAGAGAAATGAGTTTAAGGAAAATGAATCCATGAAGAATACAGCATGTTTCAGAGTTATAATGGATGAAAATAGAGAGACTGCATATGAAGATGGAGACAAATATATTTCTAATTAACTTTTACATTACTGGAAGAAAGGAGGAAATTGAAGTATGTGACATAGCAAGTGAAACAGTGAATGATAAGTGGCAGAAATGTGAATAATCCGTGAAAGGTATGGCAAAAATTTTTGAATTTCATGAGACAGAAAATGAGAGAACAAAAAGTGACATGGTCCAAACGATGGAGCAAGAAGAAAGATCTCATTGCTTAATTTTGAAATGCTTGCTCAGTGAGATTATTGTAATAAAGGAGAAAATAAAACAGATGGCACAGTCGCAGGCATTTGGAGAGATTTCTCAGTTTTTTGGGAAAAGAAGTTGTATAAGTAAATAGCGTGGATAACTTTGGGCTGTGAGTGGATTAAAGTTCGTGTTGCCAGAGAAAAGGAAAATAATTTGAAATAAATGATTGCTTTCAATTAATAAAAAGACAAAAGGAAGAGAAAAATAAACATGTTTAAAGGTGTTTTTTCTGACTATCCTAGAGTTTATAGAGTACAACCTTCTACAGAAACAGATCTAAGTGGTAGATCTGAGGCTAAAAAAATGGACCAGGTAATTAGAAAAAGCAAAGAGAAATAAGAAAGATGGAGTAAGCCTGTGTAAATATTAGCAGAGAAACGATAAAGAGAGGGAGATGGGCTGAGAGAGGAAGGGCTAAATATCTGAGGTATAAGGAGTGAATATAAATTGACTGAATGGAGAACGCAGGTGAAACACTGAGAGACAAACAGGTGTCAGGCAAGCTGTAAACTCAAGCTAATTATCAGTACTGCAAGAAATCATTCGGTAAACAAGTCAGCAAAACAATTCTGGAAATTATCTCACAGAAGAATAACAAGTTGCAAGTTAACAAGTGTGTCAATAAAGAGGTTAAACAGATAGTTGGCTTGGTCAGTCCGTGATAGTCAAAGCAGCTGGACAGCAGCTGGGCACCAGATGCTGAAACTGCCACTACAGTCTAACTGTGCTGAAGTCAGGGACCTATATCAATTTACCACAATGCCTTTTGTGTTCCGTGTATGACCAGTAACATATCAAAGGCTTATGGACCACATTTAGAGGAAAAATAAGTGCTGCATATGTAGACAATGTAGTCATCTTCAACACAGACTGGGAAAACCTCAGGGAATATTTTAATAAGGTGAACACAGAATTACAAGGGGCAGGTTTAATCATAAATCCTAAGATAGATGCTATGGCATAAGGTAACTGAATAGCACAGACATCTATCACGATGAAAAACTTAAAGAACCATTAGAATTTTAAAAGCTAAAAAAATTGAAACGAATGCAGGAACACTTTATAATCTGTGTACATAAAATTTTGTAATAATGTGTCTGGTTTTACAAGTTTCAAGAAGACTACATGAATATAGATTGTAAACTAATCCAAAAGCATGATAAGACATTACATGTCCTTCCATTTTTGCAAGTTGCTTTTTTGGATTTTTGAAATTCATTTTGAAAAATATTTATTACTTTTCATAGAAATGTATCATGAATAAGTGGAATCTGTAGAACAGTAACATTACCCCCCAAAAATCTACACTTGAGAATAAGCTAAAGAGAACTTTGTTCCAGGGCTAAAACTTGAGTAAACAATGATTTTTGTGCTTAAGATATGTGATATTTCCTTATCCATAGGATAATTTTATCATTTTCTTTGTGACTGCAATAATCTCTATTTTAAAATAGATGTAAGCCTCACATAAAGAAACCTCCTGAAGGTTCATCAGCGTAACACAAAAGTTCTGTGGTTATAGTGGATACTTGCACATTAACACTGTTTATTTACTGCTTTTCTCCCAAAATAAATAATATTATTAACTAACTGCTATCATGCAGTTTCTTCAGTTTCTAACTGCATGATATTTTGAAAATGTGTCTACTGCAAAGGCTATTTTATAACTACTTACTGATTGAGTTCTACTTAACAAGAAAAAAAAAAGAACATTAAAACCCAACACCACATTTTGCTTTGAACAAAATTATTATGACTGAAATTTGAAGAAGGCTAAAATTTTCAAGATACTTAATCAACGGTAATATTAAGTCATATAACAGTTTCAAATGTTAATACCTAATTTGTTAATCAGCCATGGGGGAAAATTATGGATTTGGCTGAATAAACATTTTTCACCAGATCATTTTTTCAGATAACTCAGATCACACAAACAGAACAGTTTCAGATAACTTAGTAAATTTAAAATCTTCTAAGAACCGTTAAAGTAAACTCCTTTTTTAAGTAGTCACAGTCAATAGTTGAACTAATTGGAAACCTATAAATTTAGTATAGTGCAGCATGTAGTCTCTATCTTACTCTCCCTATACATCAATAGGTCATTCTCAGTTAATTAAGTGAAGGCATAATCAGTTTAATTTATGTAGTTCAGGGCAGTTTAATGATGTCTTGGTACAGTACCTGAATATTTGGCCTGCCCGTTTAACTAGCTAGATATGCCCATTCTATTCTTCAACTTCAGCTCTTCATTTTTTATTTTGGATTTCATTTTACACAGTTAAGTCTGGAGCAAATGACTCTGATATCTAGAGCTTATATCTGAAATAAACCCAGAACAAATTAAAGGGTTAACAAAACAGGACGATCAGAGAGCTCTCATTGGAAGCATTTTACGCAGAAAAGTCATAAAAGAATCATAAAAAAAGGTGATATTTCCAAATAGACTAATTGTAACATTTAAGTATATATTAAATACAAATAATAGAATACAACAATCTAATAACAATAGACAAAGAGTTAAAATGAAAACCATTAATTATACAGTGGAAAATGGCTACAAAAGATAATAATTTTACAAAACAGACAATGTATACTGCAGTACCTCAGTAAGAAGATTTTCTGTTGCAGAGAAAGTGTTTCTTCTGCTGTCTCTGTAGCTCATCTTCTCTTTTCTGAAGCTGCAAGTTTATACACAAAGACAAACCACAATGTCAACCAATTGGACCTCACTTAAGGAACCAAGGAGATCGATTTGTAAAGCAAAGGATGAACAGGACCCCATTTCTGAAGTACGTTGCTCAAACTGCTCTTTCATTAAAAGATGCTCTCTCTTATTGATTTTGGCTTAAGTAATGAGAAAGCTTATCCAAAAATCTTTAGCATTTGGGCTCAAGTTAAGGAAATCAATAGAGTCATTTCCCATTTGAACTGCATATGTGAGTTTTATGTACGAGGGACAAGACAAAGCCCAAATCGGATAAATCGATAACATTGTCAATAGAACATGAAGCTGACAAATGGCATTTTTAAGCAATTAAAGTGAGCTGTAAACATACAGAGGCTAATCAATTACAGTGTTCTGCTATTAACAGTTTTTAATTTATACAAACATTCTTAGGAATCCCAGGGAATAGAGATAACAAAACATGTTTCTTGCTACTGTTTAGGAATTATGACAGTAAAGCTTTTTTGCCTCCGTATGTAAATCTTTCCATGCTCATGGGAAGAAAGGGAAATATTTAATAAATCATTGAATTCCTATACTGTCCTGTCTACAGGACACAGCTAATATACACAGCAGTCATAGTCCATGACTGCATTTTCTTCAACCAATCTGGAGTAGAAAAGCAACAGAAGTATGCAATTATTCAGTAGCACAAGACATAGAGCTATAGAAATGTTGATTATAAGGAACATCTAGAGGTCATCTAATTGAACTTCTCACTCAGTGCAGGACCGTAACCAGCACTAGATCAGATGAGCTCTGGCTTTCTCTAGACAAGTCTAAAACCTTTCCCCCAAGAATGGAGACTCCATCACTGAGCTTGGTAAACTGTTCCAATGTTGCATAACCCTCCCAGTGAGGCAGGTTTTATAATGTACACTCTGAAGCTGAAACTGTTGGCCCTATCATCTTTATAATTTCTCTTCAAATTTCACTGTCCTTTCACCCTTCTTTTTGCCAGGTTAAATCAGACCTCTACCAACATCTCCTTGAAGATCATGTGCTCCAGGTCCCTACTCCAAAAGTATGCTTGGATTCTTTCCAGTTTCTCAACATGCTTTTGAACTGAAGAGCTTTGGAGGCTTTAAAACTTCTCTCTTGCCCAAAATGGGTGCAACCTCCTGTATTTCATCATGGTCTCTGCAATTTGGAACAATATCATGCACTGAATTGACATCACATAGAATCAACAAGGAAATAGCATAGCCTGGGATGTGGTGGCACATCGAAGTCACATGTCCTTCTTGCATATGACAATGAATAAAGCAAATGGGTGAGTCAAACCTTGAAGAGAAATAAAACATAGTTTCTCCAGCTTCTCAAATCAAAAGCAAAAGCAAACATGCAGCAGAGGTTTTCTTCCTGTCAGAACCAAAAAATACCTTTTGAACACACCAACCCATTGATGACACAAATGTCTCTGTTTTCTAACAGTTATGAAAGATGATGAAAAAGAAAATTAGCCATCAGTTCAATCCACACTGCACACATGATACAACCAAATGAAGAGACTGCCTGAAAAGCAGTGAGGTTTCCAAGAAAGCCTCCCTTCTCAGTGCACTTTTACTAGCAAGGAAGGCACTGTATAAGATCAGTCAATAGTAAACAAAATTGCTAATGTCAAGAAATATTGACTTTTTTAAATTTATGGCTGTCAGTAGCTTCTAATTTTTCAGAGGGGCCCTTTCCTTGATCCAGTGAATGTCTTCTTTTAATCTGTCCTCATCTCCTTACCAAATCAAAACATTCTGAGAAGACAAGTACAATTCTGACTGGTATAATTAAGTACTCTGGTCAGCACCGCTGTGCTCTTCCTTGAGTCTTCTCAGGGCCTAGACAGAACAAAGTGAGAAGCTAGCAAAACTAGGCAGGTGCACGTCATTGCAAATCCAGTCAAATCCTGGCAGGTACTCTGGGCCTTGCGGGGCACGGAAATCAGGAGGCCAGGGATCAGTTTCCCCTGAGCTCCTGAACACCAGGCTTTGAGAATTTAAGTAATCCTTCTGCGCTTTTCTTATCAATAAATTTCTGCTGATGTTCCCTGAGACGAAAGGGCTAACATCATCCATAAGAACTTGGAAAGCATTTACATACAATAAGTAAATGACACTCTGCTTTTTTTTTTTTTTTTTGGAAAATTTGATGTTGTGTGTGTTACAGAATTTGAATGATTAAGTGTGATTAAACTTGTGACTTCTTGAGGACAAAAGGATGGAGAAGTGTTCCTGCTCTATTTGATATCATTAAAAGTCTCAATGAAACCCTGAATTTCATTTTCAACTCCTACCACAGAAGCTGACAAGAGGCTTTAAGCTCTTTTTCTGATTTCCCTAAATTTCTTAGTTGCCTTGTTTAAAAAAAGTGTTATATTGTTCATTTCACAATATAAGTTAATTGCCTCAGAAAACTGCCTTCTCCAAAATACCCTGCCAGTTTAAGTCTGATGCTCTAACTGTTAGCAAAGGGAGAACTCCAGGGATTGGCAGTTGAATAGGTTATATGCTACTGTTAAATGAAGCAGTTGTGCTTGAGAACCTCTGCTTGAATGCAATTCATTTTACAACATCATCTGGGGACAAAGTATAGTTTAAGATGTAAACTGAAATGGCATCTTCTGGTAAAGCAGAAGTATCCCTCGGCTGGCTTCAAGAAAGAAATGAAGCTGAAAACTGGACCAGCAGAAAACAATCGATTGTGTTGGTTTGGGTAGGAATAGTCTTACGAATGTTTCTAGGCCTGAAAGTCATTCTGTGTGTGGGAATGAAGTAAGCATGTCACTGGAGGGCAATCATATGTGAGCTGTCTAAGCACAACACCAGTAATGCAATTCGTTGTAAATTCAAATAAACTTTTTCCAAGAAAGAACATAGATTCAAAAGATAAGCTATATATTCAAGTGTGCTTTCCATACATTCTTGAGGATACAGACAAGCAGATCAAGTCAAATACTAGAAATAAAAAGGAAAATAGCTCAAGTATATGAGCTACATCCAGTTCAGCCTCTTCCATTAGTTAATCAGTTTTTTACTTTCTGTAATTTTCTGCTAAAATATGAATGAATTCCCAAATTCAGACTTTAAATAACATGACCTAAACTACACCTTAGTTTACACGCTGGCTTCAATATTTGTGATAGCTCTTGCCAGTTACCCCTAAGCATCAACTCAATTCAATCAATCTATAACTCAATAAGAGATGAGAAATGAATCAATAAAAATAGCAATAATAATGGTATAAAAACTGAAGATAAAAGAGCTAGAAAGAAAGTCAAAAGAGTAAGACATAACTGACTGGGAATAAAAAATTTACAAAAGTAACAATGAAATCTTTCTGTATCTGATAAGGGCACAATCCACAAACACGGACAATTTAATTCACTTGAAAACGAATAATAGAAAATATCCTTGATTTTATGAATGGGTTAAAAAAAGGAATTCTGAATCACTAAATGATAAATACAAAGCTGAGCACAACCGAACCACTTAGTGTACAAAAAAAATGTTTATTACCTGGGGTGATAAACAGTTACCAGTGAATGAAACAAAAAGTGGAAGATTGGGCTAGAAAAAGACTGGCACTCACAGACTCAAAGATATGTACAGCAGAGAGGGGACGAAGAATCAAGAGGAGTTCAGAAAGTGAAAAGTAGAGAAAACTTACAGGGAGGAAGGATATGTAAAAGTTGGGCAAAGAGGAGATGCTACATAGATAGAAATTAACAGTAGAAAAAATGCTTGAATGGGCATATTGTAGCTTTTCAAGGATGTATTTAAAGGTCTTCTTTCTTTAGTTAATAGTTTGCTTCCTTCTTCTTCCATTCTAATCTTCAACTTCTCTACAACTCTTAAAAAGACCATTCTTTCAATAATTTGGTGGGCTGTAACATTTAGACATGGGTTTGGCAGCAGGGTTGCTGTCACAGAGGTTGCATTTTTGGACTTCAAGAGAGACAATGAGTGCAGTGCTCCCCATAAAATAGCCTCCACTAGCTAACCCACAGTGCAGCACTGTCAATTTATGAACATGCACCTGCAGCCTTTAAAGGAAGAGAATTCAAACTGATACATTTAATCTGGAACATTCTTAAAAAATAATAAGTCACAGTAATATTACAGCCTTTGCTCACATTGAAAATAATGATGACTTTCACAATTATAGACTCTTATATTAAGTATTAGAGACACTTATAGAATGCAACATTTGTCAACTAATGTACTTTATAAAGGGCATGCACAAAATTCTTATTCAGGTCACGCTGCCAAATCTTTGTAAGCTATAGGAAAAAAATACTGTTAAATGGACTTACAATGACCATTCAGCAGATTGTTAAAAAAAAAAAAAAAGAAAGAAAAAAGGAAAATCAGATAAAAACACAACATCAGACTACAAAAGGAGAGAAGGGAAAGCGTATGAGAGAGTCAAGGTCCTTAGAAAATGAGTATCTCCCCAAATATTTCCTTCATAGCTTGTTAAACACTGTGATTGTTTGTGGCCATTATTATGTTAAAGTCTCATCTTCCCCTAAATATAGGGGACGCCTTCCTCCTTTGAATATATGATTAGCAAACAGCAGCAGCCTTTGCCTTTACATGTGAAATATTGCATAGATAACTTGAAAGACAGCTCTTGTCTTGTGGCAGGAGATATGCCATGTCTTTGACCAATGTAATAGATTGCATTTGATCCTTACTGCACAGCGTTCTCTGGCCTCTTCCCTTCCTTTCCATATAATAGGAATTCTAGAGACTTATAAATCTGCCTACAGCACAGAAGAAAGGATTTCATTTGGAATGCTTTTTTTGTTTGTTTGCTAATGTTTTTGCATTTGTTGTTTGCTTTGATTTGTGTTTATAACCTCTCCTGATGAACAGAGGTTACTGCCTGTTCCTGTGCTTTGTTTCTTTTTCATCAGCACATAGTTATATGCACTTAAGTATTAAATGGAATTGCATTATCAGAGAGTCTTACTGAGAAAAATCTATCTACATTTACTTAGTAATTTATATGATACATACTCTCATACTAGCTAGACACTGTTTATGGTTTCAAAGTATTAACTGGATATGCAATTCACAAAAAGATACTGTGTCAGAAAAAACAATCTCAGCATCCACATACAGTCAAGCTGTGAAATACTTATTAAAACATCCTAAAAGCTAAACTAGAGGAATAATCCTTTCGTACTCTTTTAAGAGAAGCCAAATCCCAGAAATGGTTAAAAAATAAAATAAGATAAGACAAGATAAGATAAGATAAAGATAAAGCTCCAAAAACATTGGCCCTTCCAGAAAAATACTGGCTGAATCCTGTCATGGAATAGAAAGTAACATAAATTTTAATAGCCTTAGAAACATATAATGGTTGAGGATTTCTCTTAGAAAAATGAATAGTCTTCAATACTGTCACCTGTGTTTTGAATTGCTTACATATGCGAAAAGAGAATCTACAGGTAGTAATCTGTAATGTATATCACTGAAAGTAGACTGCTAATCATTATTGGTCAATGTGAACAGACCCTCCAAGCATATAAAGGAAGAATTCCCTTTCACATATTCTTCTAAATGATTCAATGTCCCCTCCAAATTACTTAAATCTTATCTACTTAGTATCTCTGCCTATTCAGTTTAATATGGATATCTGAATTGTTTACATGTTTACATAATTCACTGCTGCATAAAAACAAGACTGCTTAACGATTTCAATGTTTCATTAGCATTACATTTTATTTGACCTTACTGTCTTCTCTAATAGTTTGTATAATTTAAGTTGAAGAGCAGAATAATCAATATGCAAAATCTCTAGCAAAGTACCCTATAATTTCACTGTTTATTTGATACACATAAATACATTTTGTGATATCTTAGTTCAGATGTAGTTCAGTGAAACAAGAACAGGATAAAAGACTTTTTACACACCTCCAGAAGATTTACAAGACTTACTTTGGATGACTGAAGGGGAGGGTATATATGTCTAAAACTTCATAATCAAAGACAAAAATAAGAAATCTTTGCATTCTAGTTTATGGCTTACCTGTTTGGAGGTTTACTTTGCCTGTCTTATTATGTGCATTTTCTCTTTAAAAAAAAAGCTATTGAATTGTTTTCTTAAATTCACTCTTGAATAAACAACAGATGTGTTTGTAACCTATGTATTTATGACTACCAGACGGATTTCCACATTCTAGCCTATGCTTCTGATCATGAAATATAACACTACTTATTTTAAGTATTGCCAATGGAAGAAATTTGGAAATTTTGCATATTTCCAGTTTCTGCTTTTTGAGTACCTGTGCACCATTCAAACCGTCATTTGGCAAAGTGACAACAGCTCCAGTAGTACGAAGGTCTGGCCTGCATGCAATTGGTTGTCCAATGGTTCTCCTTCAAAAAGCAAGGAAACTTTACGTGTCACAGAATCACAGAATGTCCTCAAAGTGACTGGGAGAGTTTTCACTGGAGAGAACAGACCCAGCGTTGCCTGTCACGTTCCATGGGAGCTGGAAAATGTGCATGGGGATTATTTGCCGTTTCTCTATGTGCAGCAAGATCCCTTCTTTGATTTCTGCCACTTTGCAGGGCTAAGTGGTGGCTCTAGCAGCCTGCACTACCAATCAACTGAATGGACATGATGCTCGGTTGGGACCATCATTCACAGCAGCATACTCAACTTCGGCTACGCCTCATACCTTAATGCACTTACTTCGCTACTTTTAATAAAGAACAAAGCACAAAAAGTTTTCTATTTCTTGCTAATAGGCTTGTTGGATCTCATGATGAAATGTGGGAGCAGGTTAGATTAAAGAATTTTACCCTCCCTGTGTGCTCTGTGTTATCAAGGTGCCCACAGGTTCTTCATGATTTGGCTCGCTAATTCAATTAGAAGCCAACCCCTAGATAAAATTAGATAAACCCTTAGAGGCCAACCCTTGGATAAAAGGTTTTGCTTTCTATCTTTTCTCCCACAGATACTTACGTATGTGTTTTGTTATTCTGGTAACATCAGCATATGAAGAGGAACAATAAAGGAGTTGACCATGAAGGAAGATAAAATGGCAATAGGCAAACTAATATCCATAAAAAAGTCCGTATAAAAGTAATAAATAAATAAGAAAAAAAAAAGAAAAAAGAAAGACTCCAATGAATGTTGATACTCTAAAAGCAGACAACAATAATCTCACAATTATTATTTTTTTTTTAATATGCAAGTAGACACACGGTAACGTGGTATAAACATGACACTATGTGAGTTTATTAAGATACAGCTCTAAACTTTTCTCAGGTATATTTTTGGTATATTTTTCAAGTAAAAATCAAATATTTGAGACCATATCCAAACTCTGGGTCACTGCCACTTAATATGCTTGAATATATGCAAAGGAAATATTTTCATTACAACACGGTTTTAATAGCTAGTTGTGTTCATTATGCTAAAAGCTACAGGTTAAAAGTGCCTGTGCATTTTATTGTCAATATTTTGAATGGTACATTTTCTCCAGATTCAACAATAGCAGCCTATATCAAATTAATATTGTTTATATGCTCTATGTGAGAGTTCAAACACTGTTTTAAATGCATAGAGTTCTCCACAAAAACGAGATTAGCAGTTTCACCACTGCAATGTAACAGTATTATGAAATTATTATAGAAATCAATAACGCTTTCATTTCCAGAACTAATCTGATGGTAAGATCTTGTTTATAAAGATATTAAACAAATGCATTATTCACATTTTGTAATGACTTTCCAAAAAAAGGATTTTTTTTTAATTATCATATGGAAGTGGTGTAATAAATGAGTGTAATTTTTATTAACAGAAGTTAATTTACATAAAACAAATGCTCATTGAATTATTGAGTATGATAATATCTACATGCCTAGTCCTGTTTGTCATATTTTGTGCCTTTTGGCGACATCAGAATTATAACAACCTGATTTATGCACTAAATTTAATGCATAATATGACAACATACCGATAGGTATGCCTTATAATGTATAATTTAAACATGATTGCTATATATTTCACCCATATTTCCTTGGCTTTACAAAGATTTCTCATGCATCTAGAAATCTCGATTGTAATGGAGGTTGCCAGATATGAATGTCTGTTTGAATTAATGAACATTTTTATAAAAATACTCTGACTATGAATGTTTTAAAAACCTTGTCATAACATTCACCAAACTTACACATGACAGCTAGCATGTGTTACTGCATTTTCATCTTAAATATTTGATGACTGCCTCTTTAAATCCAAGATTCATAACCCAAAGGGTTTCATTTTCTTACAGCATATGTAATTCAAGAGACATTTATTAGTATAGTTCTCATTTTATGCATCAACAAAATATTTTTTTTCAGAAAAGCATTAGATGAACTCCCCGGTTTTCAGACTTTTTTGGTGAATATTTTAATTATATTTCTATATTTTCTTTGACAATATTTGTACACAGACTATTTGCAATGCTCCCTGCTTCCCTACCTTCATCCCCAATGGAACTGAGAGGGAACTCTGCATGATACAGTAATGCAGCGTCAGAAAATATTAAAAGCATAGACTGAGAGCTCATAGACACTAGATGAAATATCTCAAAACCCTTGGTAAGCTTTTTTTTTTTTTTTAATTTCTAAACATATCCTAAGAAACATTGCTGTATATAATTATGACTCATAAAAAATAGCTAAATGCATATGTTGGTCTAATGCTGTTAAGCTACTATTACTGATGTATAAAAGATCTCTGTACTCATTATTATTCACACTTTTAAAATCCAAAACCAAATATATCTAAAATATTTAAGTATTTACAATAATAAGAAGGAGAACAACAAACCATTGTTGGAACAATATATTACTATGTTAGAGCTGAAGGTTGTCCACTGACAGGTCACTCTCACTTGACCTTGTATGCACAGAAAGGTAGTTCACCATGGTAACCTTGGTCTTGTGGCTTTCCATACAGTAAATCATTTCAGCCCTCTTCATGTAATTCTTTTATTGGCTGTGCAATTGAAATGTCATGCTTCACGAACAGAGAAGCTAGTAATTTCTTATGGGTGATTAAACTACCTCTGTAATGTAGGAGCATGGATGAAACCGTACACAACAGACTTAAGCATACACTTCATTTTTTTTAATTCCTGATATTTTTCAGATGCTCAGAAGGAAGTTTCCTGTGAAGATAATGTATAAAAAATTATTTTTTCCAATATGCCTTCTAAATGAACATTAAACAGCATTCCTTTTAAATCACTCTCATGAGCAAGAGCTGCTTAGGAAAAAAAATAACATTTTATATTGTTTTTAGAATTAATAGATATCTTTCAATTCTACTGACAAATTCCAAAAGTCATGCTAGTTTATAAAGGCCGAATTAGGCCCAAAGCAGGAGCTGACATTCTTATTTTAATTGTATTAATATATAAAGTTATTGCAGAAAATAATCACACAAAAAATATTGGGATGGGCAGATTCCTTTAGCTATTGTTTCATTTTATTATTTACATTCCCTCTAATCTCAATATGGAATTGAACATATAAACCTGATGCTTCCTTTGGTGAATTACTCCTTTGAATTCTAACTATAACAGCTGAAAACAAATGGGCTTTTTATACAATAAAGATACACTCAGAGGAACTTGATATCTTCTGAATATTCTTTTGTAAAATGTCACAGTTATAAACTGTAATATAAAACATTTGCTATAACAGTCCACTTCCATGAGGTTTGTGCTAATTTTTTTGTCTTTTTCTTCTTTGGCATCAGTGTCAGGTTGATATAATCATGGCTCCAAATGACAGACTTATGCAGAAGTATGTGTGTATGAAATATGCACATGGATTTATCTTTCAACAACTAGTAGCAAAAAGACATCAATACCACTGCTTTCACATTGATTTCTAAAAACAAAACAAAACACCCCTTATATAGAAAAAATAATATTTTAATGGTATTCATAACTTAATAGAAGTTATAAATAGAATTAGCAAATTTCTTCTTCAGTGTTTCTATAGGATCACAGAAACAGGTTTTTCTGTGGAAGTTAAGAACTCAGATCTTCTATCATGGGGATCTATATGCAGAGGTATAATATAAGTGGTAAAGTGGGGGGTAGATACTCCATTCAGTGGGATTAATGACCTAATGATAGGAATGACAGCTGTTAGTCTGGAGCCTGAAGAGTCCCTTTTCAAATCTTGAATTCTGCCTTCTTTTATAGAAAATTTAATTACTTACTCATAATAGCAATATCACAGCAAAATATATTTGCATGCAGATTTAAGAAATTAGATTTTACCTAAGCAGTATTATAAGCTATGGGACCCCTAAACAATGTAAAAGAGCAAACAGAAAAAAGATTTTTTTAAAAAAGCATTTCTAATGCTCCTCTAATGCACCTTTATGCCCTTCAGTTACTGGCAGTACAAAATTCAGGTGGTGTTTTCCTATATAAGGTGCAGTAATGGAAGAAATCTAGTCTCTTATTTTTTATAGTGTCTGAACACTAACACAAATCTCATTTTATTCTAGAAAAGAAATTCTTAGATTTTTTTTTTTTTTTTTTTTTTTTTTTAGAGGGGAATAGTGAAGAGATAGCAAACACCTTCTCAAATGTATGCATTGAAAGGGCTGCCTCCTGTTTGATTCTGCCAAAAGACAGAATGAATTTCATTTGCAGGCATTTTATCTTATTCCTCTCTGCCCCATTGGGGAACATTGCTGGAATTCCCTTATGGCTGAGAAAAGTTCCAGTATTAACTAAAAATATTTAGCATGAAATTGCAAGCTACATCAGGATGGGCATGAAGAAAAATCAGAGAGAGACAGACTGCAATCCTTCCTCCTTCTGTTAGTCACTTTTTATGTACTCCTATATCGGTTCAGCAAGTCAAACCACTTTTTGCATAGTTCTTAAACACAAAACGGACTTAGACTTAGAGTGCCTCTTAAGAGGCACTTCTAGTTGCCTCTTAAGTAAATTCATATATCCTTATAACATAAACAAGAAAAAATATTAAATACATAGACTGTTCAAAAAAAAAAGAGAAAACGATTTTAAAAGCATTAGAAATATAGACTTCAGGCCTATAAGTGCGCTTGCTAGATTAATTTTTTTTTTTTTTTGAAAATTCTGTATTATGATTGAAAGTAGGTCTATATTTGATGTTTTTCCACATTTGTACAGGCATTTCTATATTACATCTCGGATCTACTGACTCATTGGACTTGTACTCCTAAAGAGCAAGTATCTGATCTTAACATATCTGTTTTACTTCTCATGAAGAGAAAGTAAATAGAATTCTATTGTATTTCATTTTCTTGTGAGAAACCCCCCAAAAAGCAAAGCTAGTGTTTTCTAGCTACCTTCCACTTTACCTTAATAGGTAAAATTTCATATTTGATTGCCTTCAAAATTAATTTCTTAATGCCAAATAACCCATAAGCACTTTAAGAAAACACTCAGCCTCTCTAAACCATTGCTGATTCAGAATGCTATTCCTCTGTAAAAAAATAGAATTACCACCACTAATTTTCTGTGCTGCATAGCTCCTTTCTCCTTTCTGATATACAAAATCTATCCTCCCACTATTGAAAATTCTCGGCATATCGATTCAACATTACAAAATAGTTTTCTGCTGTCGCCCAGCCTATTTTAGTCTTCCATTCTCAACCCAAGATTTCTCCAATCTCGACAATAACTATGTGCATTTGTTTGTTTCCTATTATGGGATTTAGGGGACAGCTAAAAGGGAATAGCATTATTTCACTGATCTGCTCCATTTTCTTGAAACCTTTCCTATACTTAAGCCTTTAACAATATTTAATCTCCCCTCAGAAAAACTATGTCAAGCCATTTTGTATTTTTTCTGAAACTGCCTTCATAAACTACTCCAAAATAACCTATTGCTTATTTTTGCATGATAAATACCTAATATGTTGTTCTCTCAAAGACAGAATACACTGCCCATAACTGAGAAAACATTTGTGAAAATCCAAAAATATCATACATGCTAACAACATGTCATAATGTAGGAGTCAGTGATTGCTATTGGAAAATGAAACACTATTATTTTACTTAACATTGAAAGGTACTTGAAAGGGATAAAAACACCCGGAAGAAGTTTGAGCCTTAAATTTTGATATTCCTGAAATACCTTATTCCTGCCTATGTTACCTGAATTCAATAGGTATTTCTTCACTTTAGAATGCTTAACATTAATTAAATTATCAGGTTATATATATATGACATAAAATTTACTTTGATTTTCTTTAAAAATGTATTTATTTTTATTTTATGTTACTCCTCTTTTTTGCAACCTCTCCTAGACATACGAATCTGTAAGGCACCTATTAGGCACTGGTTCCATAGTGAGGCTTTGAATTTCCTGAAAAAAAATTGAGATTCCTCGTCTTTGACTTCATCCCACATCAGAAAATATAAGTAGTGTTATAGTCAGCAGAGCCTCATTAGCCCCAGAAATGACAATAGCTGAGGTTCCAGTCAACTGAGAGTCTTCAGTTTGAGAAAGATCTATTATACACTGAAAGAAAGTGCCAATGATACAGGCTGCTCTCACTGTAAATTGAAGGGTTAAAGAATGCAACATTTGGACTGTAGGCTGCAGTGTCTTCAAGAGATGTCCTCCTGCAATTACTTATTTAATGGAACACTTGATAATTGGAGAATTAGTTGGTACTGCAAGGAATAATGGTTTGAAGGGAAAGGGGAAAAAAAAGTTAGTACTGAGAGTTTAGATGATATGGTAATGAGGCTGCACCCTGGAGTTCTCCCTTTAGAGAGAACTGCTGGGACCTAGGAGAACCTTTCTCCTAAAGAGTTTGACAATTGGTGCCTCTTCTTCATAGCCAAAGGGATGAGGGATGATTGCAGAGAACCAATTGTGCCTGCTAGTCTAGCCATCGTACACACCTCCTGCTTCTTGGAAATGACTTTGGACAGACATGGAATAATAGACTCAGGACTTGCAGGGCCTTCAGGTATGGCATTACATCGAGATCCCCTGCTGTTTGCGACCATCAGTAACACAAAGGTATTTGCCTCCTCAATCCATTTTCTTTCCTATAAAAGAGAGATTCCTGCAGTGCTCATAGAGATAGGTCAAATGTAAAGATAGAAGACATTCAAGGTATTCTATTTCTTCCAACAATATTGTATCATAGAGAAGAATCCGTGTTTCTTAATGTCTTTTTTTTTCCTCTTGAATGTGAGGCATGGAACTCTATGAATGCGATAAATGCAAATTATTTGGGCATTTTTTTTCTCTCTTTTTGTATGCTTACAGAACAAGGTATCCACTCAAAGAGGAAAAAAAAAAAAAGGAAATATGCACATTATTAGCAACACTTTGGTCTTTGACGGGGGATCTACATGATTTCTGTCATATATAATAGTTTCCCAATTTTAAATGTCAAATCCAAAACAAAGACATTCAACTGTAGGCTATTACTGTAGGCTATTTGAATTTTGTTTTTACTTCCTTCCCTACAATAATAAAAATAAATAATTCATTTATTTCAAAGGACAGGAAAACAACTATAACAGAAAGTAAGGTACAAAGTCCTTGGTACCACTTTCTGTCTTCTATAAATAGTGTGCCATAAATGTACAAGGTGAAGCTAGCTATGTCACATGTAAAATGGCAACATTGAAACCCACTGAGGAGTTGTTACTATTAAAACTCTAAAAACTAAATATTTCAAAAATGTTTCATATTCATTTTTACCATAACATATGTTCAGCTTCAAATATTAAACTAGCTACTTTTCTATAAGGAAAATAAAACTCTCTTGATTTACCCAAAACGGATTTTGAAAAACAGGAAGTTCATTAAAACTAAGTCGTGCCTAGTGAGTGTCATAAGCTTTCCAGTGAAACAGAACCATTGTGTATCCTCATCAAGAGATCAATGTTGATTCAGATTCTTTTCCTTTGATCTAAACCTATCTCAAGACTAATTCCAATTCCAAAGGCAAAAGGCTTATCTACAATCTAAAGTTAATTTTATCATTTAATCATTTGCATATTTAATCTTGTTTATTATCAAGTATGGGCACTATTTGTTCAATTTGATCTTGCTGCCTGGCATACTGTAGTGAAAATCAATGATGCAAAAAAAGATGCACAGAGGAAAACAGAGAAAAAACCAGAACCAGTACAGGATCTTGAAATTTGCCAAATCAAGATGCTATCAAATGCCACTATCTTTAAAAACAAACAACAACAACAACAAAAAACTAACATACTTTAATCTTCATTGCCATTATTCTTCTTTACAAGTACAGTACTGGATGTAAGAAGCACATCTACTTCTACTTTGATCACTGCTACTCCATGCATCAATGGAGTATTTAAATTTAATGTGTCACTCTGAATGACAACTTGCTTCTCCTTAGTAGTCGGTTACTTTCTCTGAAATTAAACAATTAATAAGCCAGGAGCTATATGAGTTATAAATTATTCATCCAAATGAACATTAATCAATTATAAAGAGATATAGGAAGTAAAAAAGGAGAGGAGACAGCTATATCTTTTCAATATTAAGTCTACTCTAGCAAAAGTCCCTTTCAACAGAAGTAATTTGCATAATGGAAATGAAAGCATAGCTATATTATGACTATTTATGTTAAAGAAAACATGTCAAAAATAACAAATCCATGACCACTTATTGATAGAGGACAAAAAAAATATTCCTTACAATTATATACTCATTTGGTGACTACAAAAGCTTATTAAACTTCTTCTAAATTACTAGCGTTATCAATAGTTAAGAATCTTATCTCTTGGGATCAGAAGTTAAAATACATTTTTAAACTTTCCAAAGTTCTTTGGAAAATATTCTCTGTTCACACATATACATCAAATAATTTTCCTGACATTTATTAGAAGAAAGCAAGACAATGGGCACAGTCACACTGTAGCTTAGCCATGACATGCATTGAGATATGTGAGAAGCACAGATCAATTCTTACTTCTCGATTTAAGTTAGATTTATTCCAGATGTGGACATTTGCAGGCAGAAGAAGGCCAGAGCCTTTCCCTTGTAAAAGTTGTTCCTTGTAAATAATGTGTGCAGTCATTTATGGGAACTTTGGAAAAGTTGCATATCTAAATTCTTTCTGTAAGTGAAGTACCAGGATAATACCAGGATATAACAGATGTAATAATAAGGTCAAAGCAGACAAGAGCAGATACCTTCTATTTAGCAGGACCAGAAAACCTATGCACTTATTATGGAAATGATGTATCACAGATAATTCACTGTTCCTTAATTTTCTATCTCATTCTCCATCATTCGTCTGTGTGATATAAATTTCAACTCTGCTACTTCATGCTGATGCAATGCATAAACTTCAGTTTTCTGGTACTCACAAAACCAAAAAAGTTTCATGCTGTACCTCATTAACAAAACAGACTTTTCACCAGCATCACATCTTATCTTGAGAATCTGTGGTTAAGTCCCACATCACAAGATTTTTACTAAAATATAGATTTCAGCTCTCCACATAGAAAGCCATTTCTTACAACAGCACTTCAGCATTAATCTCTGACAAAAGTGACCTTTTTTTACTAGGATTTTATTTTTGCAATGTCCCAAGGAATACGAAAGGAAACTCCTATTTTTACTTGTAAACTCAGCCTTTTCTTATTTTCTAGGATTCTGTACCAGGTTACCCAATACTATTCAGAATAGCAAATAGAAAGAAAAATCATTGTAAATTCTAAGCAGTCACACAGAATAACTGCAGTAAAGCTACAATCTATAGCAGGCACGTAAAGAACAACATGCCAACTTCTGCAAGTGTGTTTCATTAAACAATGTTCACGTCTACGATTTCCTCTTTTTCCTATGTTGTTCCATGTATTAATTTAACTAATCTTAACTGCTTGAAGCTGAGACATGATAAAATACCCTGACAGTTTCTTGTTACACTACAGTTCTCCCCAGCTACAGAACTATCAACTTCTAAGTGAAGATTAAACTTCACACACAAACTAAAGCATTTGTAAGAATTTCAAGAACTGTGTTTGCTGTAGAGATTTTCATAGACAATGGACAGAAATGATTTAGCACAGAAAGTGATGCATAGTGCATAATCTTCAGAAATAGCTATTAATTATATTATAAAACTTCTTATTAAATACTTACATAAGTTCTTTTTCTTTGTATCAACCCAAAATAGAAGCATGACTTAGCTTAGTGGTGGAGGTATGCAAGTGGGAGGGAACACAGTACATCTACCTGAACCAGGTGAAAGAAAAGCTATAATATGGTGAAAAAAACAGCTGTAAAATCCATCATTTTTTAAATTAATCTTTACATATTCAGTCTGATAAGACAGGTGCCACTATTGTGCTATTGGAAGCTATCCATTCAGCAAGTTAAGGCTGTTGATCATTGAGTTTGGTTGACAAAGTTAAAACCAGTAAAAAGTGTTTTGCTTGTGTATTCAGTGCAAAGACCTTAATTGTAAACTCCACAAAGATCAGGATTTGGTTTCATAACAGCACATCTCATATAGTTTTAATAGTTTTACATTTATTTATGAATGAGGGCCAAAGAGGATACTGGGTAATACAATAATATATGAAAAAATTATTATTTATAATTCAACTTATTACAGTATACATGAGCCTTGTCAGATATAGTTATTTCTGTTAAAACAGAGCTCTTCACCTCAATAACTGTTTTACTATCTCCTTTCTTGATTATTGCAAAGAAAGACAGCATCTCCTTACCACTCGCATTCAGAATCTCAGAAAAATCTTTTATTAGTATCTTATTTTATTTCTAAAATCAAGGATTACACTTTGCTCAGATGGGAAAGAAATCACCCATAAATATCCACCCACATATCTAATTTTCCTCCTTCAGAATCCTAATTAATAGTCTCCTTTGCCTCAGTGCCTCCATAAAACATGATCATTTCCTTGTTGCTGCTGCTAAGTCAAGGTCCCTCCTTACCTCGTTGACCAATGTTGCCTTTTGTTCTTTCCAGCTATTTCTGGTCTCTTAAAACTAGATTATAAACATTTTGAGGATAAATACATTTTCATTCTACGTTTGCATGTTTCTATTACTAGTTTAACACAAGTTAATGATCAATGTTCTATAACAATACAAATAGTAAGTAATAAAATATGTGTTTATTTTTAATTTTCCTTCAGATTAAAAGACATACTAGCAGTAGTTGCCATTGTTCAGATGAAGAAGTTGAAACTTTAATTAAAAATACACATTGAAAATTTGTTTTAAAAAGCTGTCTCTGGGTTTACAAAGAAGCAAATTAACAGAAATGCTATTTAGAAACTTAAATAATGTTTACACAGAAAAAGCAAAGTAACTATTAGATCACAGAATTTTGCCATGAAAACAACTCTCTGTTTCATATTTAACACCAGTGAAGTTAGCAAGCTCTGTTTCTAATGCAGAATTCCTTAAAACACTTAGGACACTGCTAGCCAGGATAGCAAGAATCTTAAAAGCAAATGTGAGGTTCTCATCATGGATTGTTTGGGTGAATCATATCCATGTAACAGAGCTCTTATACACACTAGCCAACAAAACTATTGATTATGATCATCATGACTGTGGAACAATGTTTTGAAAAAAAATAGGCATTGTTTCTTGTAGAGGTTCTTTAGTACTAGACACAGTAATGAAAAATAGTTTGTATTGAAAAAAACGTTGTTATATTTTTCAGGTAAACTTCATACTGCAAAGCATTTCCTTCCTGCTCAAAATTTCCATATTGGCATGAAGCTTCACAGAGCATATAAAACAACTTCGTCATTCCAAGTGAAAGAAGATAGAAATATTTTGAAATTATTCTAAAAACCTGACACTACAGTGAAAATAAACTTGCAAGTTGACAAAAACATTTAAATTCATAGGTATCATGTTCATTACAGTATGAATCCTTAATATTATATCAATATTAACAATCAATTATATCAATATTAACATTAACAAAAATATATAGTTGGAATTAAGCTAGTAATCCACTTATAATAATTTATATTATATATATATGTTGCCATTTACATTAAAATCCACAGGTTTCTAGAATGGGAAATATTATTTCAAAATACACTTTCCAACTGTACCATAATACAATGATACAATTGATATTAAATAATAACAATTATGTTTAGACTAACCAAATATATGCAACAGAAATAGCCCAATAAATACCACCTTCTGTTTCAGTACGCTTTAAACAAATCAATTTTCTACTATTTTTAAGGCTTGTTTTCACTCCTCCTTGTATTAACAAAAACCTGAAATAATTCTATATGGCATTTTCCCAAACACATTAATTCATCAAAACTGTATCGACTTCACCCACAAAGTACAGGAATCTTTTTCCTATTGTAGTATGGTTGATGTGTCAGTGTGAAAAATTTAACTGTACTTCTGTGTAAGTAAAAATTGGAGATAGTAAAAATATCAGTAATTGTATTTGTTGTGTTCTCTCACCATCATGCTTCACAACACAATCTCTTTGAAACAGTTTTATTTTTACACTATTAATCAGAACAGCAAAAATTCCACAAAACCAAAAGGCCTTGTCAGTCAAGCATAAAGACAGCCTCTAGTTCACTTCTCTCCAGATTGAATTAATATCTAGAAATAAGCACAGAAATATCTAGAAACCCATATAGCAGAAAACGTATTTGAAAACAACCTAATAAGCAGGAGGGAGAGGGGGAAAGGGAAAAGAAAAAAAGACAGGAAAGATAAGGATGGATAAATGAAAAATTTGCAAACAATTTTTCCCTAATGCATATTTCCTCTTGTGATTTTCTGAGAATGCATTTTTTATGATAAAATATAAGTATATGACAGAGAGTTCCTTAAATGATGAAAAGACACTAACTGCTATGCAGTAAAAAGGCAGGGAACCTACTGGAATGAACACACACAAAAATGCGTATAAGAATCTTTATAGAAGAGGCAGAGCATATGGATTACCTATGAACTTAAAATTGTAGTATGTGATGTTAGTAGATCTTGAGGAAAACAAGTAATGAGGTGTTGGCAAGAAATATTAGGTCTTTAGGTACAGTGATCATGAAGATACCTATGATGATGTGATGCGGAATTTGATACAAGAAGTACAAAATGGAAAGCTTACCTACCTACAGAAAGGAATTAGGAGGAGTTAAATAAATACTTGCTTCAGACTAAGATAAACCACGCTGTAGAATAATCTTCTTTAGTAAATTCTCTCTTTAAAACAGAGATCTGAAAGAGGAAAATTAGCCATAATCATTATCACATTTTGTTAAGATTATCTTTTTAATCTTGTAACATCTTGGCAGTTTCTCCACTTTGTTTTCTACCAGAAACTCAGGAAGAAAGGCAAAGACACCAAATTAGATAAAAACTGTAAGTGCAGATGGCACAGAAGTAAAGTATGGGCTCAGCTGTTACGGTTCAGAAAAAAAAAAAAAAAAGAAAAGACTTAAGGAAATGACTGGACAAGCCCTCATAATGAGGTTGACTGACATGCGTCTTTGCAACATGTAAGTGGATTTTTACTGCTTTTTTTCCACGAGGAATTCTTTGAAGGACAGTGAAGGCAGGAATAGAGGATTTTCACTTACAACAATAATTAAATTAAACCTAATCAAACCATTTTATTATTTTCTGCTGAAGGCCAATATATTTAGCATCTTCTTCCATGCATAATAAATTACATTTGCTCTAGGCATTTTCAGAATGTTGATTTGTTAAAGATGTTCATATATATTAGTGACATTCTTTGTAATAACACAGTAAATATAACCAGTTGAGTTTTCTCCTCTTTTTCTTTTTGAAATGTAATAAAAATTAACTTTTTTGGCTTATTTAAAAGTTAGAAGTTATAAATCTATTCTACTAATATGTCTTTTCACAAGAGACTCTGCTAAGGCCATTCTTATTGCAGCAATCACATTATCCCTTGTGCAATTCTATCATTAGACACCCAACACAGTTTTCATGCTTTCATCTGAGTTCTTTGTAAATCAGAAACTATCCACATAATAATAATAATAATAATAACAACAACAATAATAAATAATTCGGCAGTAAGGTTCCACATCTAAATGAAAATAAAAGAAATCACTGATTAGTAGTCACAATTTTAGCAAACATATGAACTACCACTATGTAGTTGATCCATTGGTTGGTTGTATTCAATTGCATGGACTATAGGATTTAAATAATACTTTGCCTAAAATATGTAAATTATAGTCATAAAAATAAATACTATTGAAGTAACCTCACTATATGTTGGAAATATTTTATATATGAACAAAGTAGATGGAGTAAGATTTTTTTTCTATTGACTACATACAAAAATAAGTAAGAAGCATCCACAGTAGAATGTTCCCCCATAAAAAAGGTATTCCACACAGACAAACAGACCTATATGTCAGTCAACAAGTAGTCAAAGATATATAGGTTGTGGGTCTACAGTTTTAGTCAATGAATTCAAAATCTCTTAATTTTTCAATTTTCCATCTGAAATTCCATCTGAGAATACTCTAATTCCCTCTGTTGTTTCTAAATTTGATAAAGATATCTGTTTCTCAATTTAACTAATACACAAACAAATTATGAACAGATTCATCTGAAAAACTTTAGGTGCACTGCATTAACTTGAAATGCAACTTAGGTCTCCTAAATGGTCAAATCATTCAGATTTAAATTCCAGAGTTACTATGAACTATTGAAAATTTTATTCTTCACCTTCCTTCATGAGTTTTATATCACATTTGATATTGACTTCAGGACTTTTAAAAATTAAACTAGTTGATTTTAAGTTTTTAGATGCCACTAATTTTTTTAAATTAATGCACATGATCTATGACAATGTTTTTCAAGTATAAATCATGTCTATGGAACACTATAAAAGAAAGGAGTAAGAAACAAGACTGTATAAATTTGGAAGAGGAAGTCACTAATAACACATGGTGAAAGCAAAATTAGGATGTTATTCTCCTGATAAGATTAACTAAATTTTAAAAGAAAAAAAATTTACTGGTACATAAATATATGTATGTCAAAAATACATTATACTTGATATTTTGCAATATTTACACTTACATGCTGGATTGTAACTCAGCCTAAATTGAATATATCAGTATTTTTGCAATTAAAACTTACAAATTTGATATAGTATTATTTGACAACTGCTTAATTCAGCCTACCATCCTCAACACTGTAGAAACAGGGGTCAAAATGGGATGTAAAAACATTAGCTAAATCAGTATGTGTCAACATGACTGTGCAGGGATTTCTCATCAACTCCTGGTTTAAGTTATATTAACATCTGATAAAGCTTTTTAAACACTAAAATTAATACATCATAAAACAATAGGAGTACTCCATACAAAATAGTTTTATTTGAATCACAACTACTCACAATAGCTATGAATATCTCCATTCAATTTGCTATCATGAATACTGCATAAAATGCGAATAAACTAAAAGTAAAATTAGAATACCTCTTTATAAATTACTATATGTCAAGCTAACAAATGGTAGACGTGTCATATTGAACAACTAAATGTCTAAATGATCATTCAGCACTCATAGTGTAGGGAAAAAACACTAGCTTTGTTGGCTATAAAGCAGTTGCTCGATTTTTCATACTGTCATTCTGCTCTATTAGCAAAGCCTAACACAATTAGGTATGAATATGCAGTAATAACATGCAAATTGTTCCCTCTCAATTGCCCCAAGGCAGCAGTCTCAGCCTTTCAAAGCTTGATTTCTTCTACATCATTACAGGCTTGGCATAATTCATCAGAATAAAAAAATACCTCAGCCTTATTGCATGTGGCCAGCTAGTAAAATCATCAGTAGTTGTTAACCATTCTCCCTCAATAGGTTTGTTAGCAACGTTGTCCCCAGCTCCCCGCCACTCCTGCACTTGTACATGCTTCCCTTGGGTAATGTTAGACACTACATTTGAGCCTGCCAGAACAATTAACCCTACTGTTAATTAGAATGAAATGTCAGGCGCACAGATGGTACAAGCTGGCACCCTGCCATCCCGCCAACTGCTGCTGAAAGCAGCTACCCTACTGCTGACAGCTGTTCAGCTATGTCCCAAACCAGCAGATGTCAAAACTTTCCAGCTGAGGAAAGCTAAAAAAGCAACGATGGGGGTTTCCAGTCCCAGCAGTAATGATGACTGTTTTACTGTTATTGTATCTATTACCTGTTGTCATACTGTACCAATCAAGGGAGGCCATCAAGCAGCAAGCTGCAAATTAAAAATGATGCCAAAAGTCAATAAACGTAAAACTGCTTTAATAGACAATTCTGTACAAGTGTAAAGAAAGAAGAAAGAGAAAAATGTTTCTTAGTGTTTTCTTTGGAATCTAGATTTTTTTCAAATCAGTGTATATTTGCAGTAATGTTATACAATGAGGCATCACACTGGAAAGCACTACATGCTCCAAAGTATGAAAGCTTCTGTTGAAGAAAATTAAAAACATTTCTGAATATTTTCTTCAGAATCTGCTTTTTTTTTTTTTTTTCAATTCAGGGTACATTTGAAAAAATGTTATATGATGACATGTCACATTAGAAAGTATTACTTTGGATATTGATATGCTGTAGTAGTAGTATAAAATACTTTGTAGAAGAATTGTAAGATTTGAACTGATGTCTTTTGAATCCACGTAGCATAAGCAATTTTCCACATTATTTTTCCAATATATTTCAATTGCTTTGATTTCTTTGTAGCATTATAGGAGGCAAAAAAAAAAAAAGTTTCAAAAATCAGAATGTATCCAGCTTCATTTAGTGACTGGTCCAATGCTTCAAATTACCAATTTAATGGAGTATATGCTTCATCTTTTGGGAAAGCTAGAACTTTATACACCAGAAATATGTGATTGAAAAGGCATGAATCATATTTTCTCATGCAAATTCTGATTTTTGTAATTATACTTTAGTTACTTAAATCCCTCCTTCATTTTAGAAAATTCATTTTGGCTTTCAATTTTTTAAAAATTGGAAAAATACAGTGAGAGGACAGATACATTTCTGCACTGTGAGAAATGATCTCTCATGTTCTTTATAGGTGCATAAAGATAGAATGAGTATTTTAGTATGTCTTTAAGAGATCCTTACATAAATATTTGATGATCAAAATACATATCTGCTACTTATAAATAACTACAAATTGAAAGTTCTTTTTTTCTGATATATATACATAACTGAATTGTTCATAAACAAGATATGTTTTAATATTAGATCCACTCTCCTTTAGATTACTTTCTACATATAAATACTTAGTATACCAACTTTAGAAGGGCATTATCTTAGGAAGAAATAAATGTTATATACTTCATCAGATTTCTAGTCATTCACTGCAGAAGTTTCACCTAGATTTCATGTGCTCTAAAAAAGATATTTTTTATTATTAGAACTACTCAATGGGAGACTATATAATAGTATTTTAATGCAAAAAGCAAACTTTTAGAGAGTCTCGACAGGTGTGCAGCGACCTGCACTTCCTTTTAAGATGTTTGCAATTCTGTTTACATGATTATTCAAATAATAATTATGGAGCAGTGTGATGGGTGTGCTCCTTCCCAACCTGAGCTGCTCTTTCACAGGTAGCCTATTCAAGTGTTAATCACCAGTGACATTACCTGATGATGGTGGCTGCCTCTCTGATCTCTTCCTACATGGACAATAAACAGAAATCATGGTCTTGAATGTCCTGCTGGGGAACATTCTGATGGACTCAGGGAGACTGGTAAAAAACAGCAGAGCAAACAAGGGCTGTTGGCTTTGCACAAGCCAAAATTTAACTAACATGCAAAAGTGACTCTAAGTTTATCACCTTATCCTATAATATGGGGACTGCCGAGAGCCTGTTGAGCTTTCCTTGCAAGGCAGTGGGCCGCACACTAGTAGGGATGCCTCCCAAGGACACTCCTCAGGGATAGGAAATCTCTTATCAACAGCAGATCCACAGTAAGTAAATACAGCATGCTAAACCCTCTGAAACCTTGTAAGCTTTACTAAACTGTATCCAGGATGGACTGTGCACATAATTCCTTAGAAATAAACCACTGACCAAGTGGTGACCACTGACCAGCCACACACAGACTTCTCTGAGAAGGAGCTTGGAAAGCAAGGTAGCCCAATCTGAACCCCATAACTCAATGGAGGGTCTCCTTGGTAATTCTGTGGAAACCTGTCCTCTATGCAATAAATAATAGTGATCTTGCCATCAAATCGTGTTAAAACCACTGTCCATATGAATAAAACATATCACTATTTCTCTCATACAAGTGAAGTGAACCACTAATCCAGCCACACACAATTCATTCTACAGCAGGCAGGCAACAGGGAGGAAAGGCCTCTATACAGTGCTTGAGCGGTGTGAGGTGAACTATGGTTTGTCCTTAATAATGTTCACTGCAAATGGTCCATTCCAGGGTGCACCAGCACTGAACACTGTGAATGAAGAGCAATGGCTCCTAGGTTTCTTCCTTGGTGAAGCACCAGCTGGCCTTGGACATAAAAACAGTGTCTCTTTTTCTTCATTTGCAGGGTCTTCATTTCTTCAACATCTGCCAACATCTTCTGGTACTGTTTAAGAAAGCTGTTGATTTCTTAGAACTGAATTAAAGTTCAGGAAACATTTAGCTACAAGCTCCGGATTAGAAGATGACTACCAAAAAACCTATCAACCTGAGGAATTTCAGAACAGTAGAAAGGTAGCATAATGGTAGATCAAATTTACTTCATATATACATGCATGACACACATGTATGATGCTAGCTGATGTGTCAGGTTGCTGCTTTATTTTTAATAAAGAAGATCCCCAAATATGATGCTCTATATCCTGTGGCTAGGAAAAGATAAAATCCCTTGTCATTTTATGATGGGGGTTGGACAAAGACCTAGTTACTGGATGAAAAGGTCCTTCCTAAAATTCAAGTTCCATCAGCATGTATCCTGTTATAGGCAGGCCCTCAAAGACGGTTCCTGTGACTGACAAAATAACTCTTTGATCTGGTTCAGATTAATATTTGGAAGTAGTGAAAGTCACTTGATAACTCACTCCACAGTCAACACATTCCCTGAGTTGAGGCAAAATGTGATAGTACTTGAACCTTATGGCTTTAGTTTCCCAGGTTTTATGAAGGCAGAAAATTTGACTGGAAAACTGAATCCCCTACTCCCAAAAAAAAAAAAAAAAAAAACTGTTACTTCAAACATCTTGCTTTCTTTATCTTTCTTCTACCAGTTTAGTCGTTTAGTCACATGGCTTCAGGGGCCCTATGAGCTAGTCCCTGGGTGAGCCAGAACTCGACAGGCTCTCCTGCTTTTTCGCCTTAAATATTCATCGCACAGCTAGCTCCCCCAGTCAAAGAGGGAGCATTACTGGCTCATTCCAATACAACTCTTACCCATGTTTTCATCCTTTTTATTTTGACCAGGTAAATTTCCCATCTCTCCAACAAGGCGAGCATTATGCAAGGGCATATATATGTCATATATATGAAAGAAAAAAGGCAGTGATTAAATTATTATAATTAGATAAACATCCTAACATTAGGTTCAAGATTCAGGTCAGTGACCTATTATTTCACAGATGAGTAGAAATACTGATAAAAGAAAAAAAAAAGGGAACTAAAGTACCCCTGGTTAAAAAAAGAGTTCTTGGGAACATTTCTTTTTATCAAAACAAAAAGTAGTATCAAATAAAATAATATCAAAGATAGTAATCCCTTATCTACAGAAGTACTTTAATAAAAGCCATAGTTCAGAATTCGATATGCAAATTTGCAATAGTGCTAGTAATGCTTCAGTAGCCTACCTACATCTTGGCTTACAGCCTAGCAAAAACTAAGTAAAGGGTTAAATTTCTGTTGTTTTCTATTGGTCCAGAATTCAACTAAAGAAGTCTTATTGTCTATCATACAAAAAGAAAGATAGGGTGAAGTTTTTATCAAAGTAATGGAGATACATTCTATTTGAAACAAGTTTCTTTCTCAACTTTGGTAAATGAAGGACAAAAATTGATTTAAAAACCTTAGAAAAAGTTTTTTTTTCCCCTTTTGTTGCTAACAAAGGTACTTGAACTCATGCCACCTCACAAACAACTGTCAGATGTTTCAAACCCACACTGTTCCTCATGGCATTCAATACATTTATATGAATCAAGGACACTGGTTACGTGCTTTGGATCAGAGGGTTGATAATATGCATACTGAATGCATCACAGACATAAAGGATCTCATTTATGTTCTCAGGGTATACTGCTTCAGGCACAAAACAAAGTTTTTACTCCAGAATTCAAGCTGCATATACTCCCCAAAGTAGACTGAGTTTTGCAATGTATGTTCACTGTATCTGAGAGAGTATACATAGTTCCAACCGTAAAGAGACTTCCATACGTAGATTGCCACATGCAATTTTCAAGCTTTTCGAATTTCCTCTGAGCACTTGAATTTTAAGCAACGTGGGCAAGGATGATTAGTCAAGCAATTCCTATTAATAATTACTGTTTCTACTGTATCTGGCAATTAGGAATTATCTTTCCTAAACACTTAAAGAACTGTGCCAAAACTTTGTGTCTAGCAGCAACCATTAAAAAGGTGAGCCATGTAACAGAGCTAATTCACACTGCACAGTACATATTCTAAATATGAAACCTTCTGTTCTGTCTAAAAGCTGTAGGAAAGAAAAAAAAAAAGAAATTCCAATAGTTACCATTAATTTAAGTCTACATTAATTCTGTAGATTTTCTTCAAGTACTTGTTTAAATTAGAGTTGACACCTATTCCAAATCATGCATTTCTGAAATCCTTATAAATAAGTCACCACTATTTTAAAATATTCATCATCAAAATTAGGTCAGATGATTAAGGGATTATTCCTACAAAGCTTGAAATTTAGAGTGTCTGAACACCCACATTTTCAATGAATTAAGTGGAAGTCACACTTGCTTGAAAGCTATAGATTAAGTCTAGGTCTGGGATCCACAAGATTCTATTTCCTCTTATTTACTGTCGTTATTACCACTATTATTATTATTATCTTACTTAGCACTAGCATTATTTAGTTAAAAATTATGTGCATATCATTTATTCTGTTTTACGCATTGGTGTAATGACAACTCAGTAATGACAGCCTGAAGGCACAGGAATCAACGTACCACATTCTCCTCTGTCATTCTGTATTCTCTTCAGTACCATCCTGGGCAAGCACGTGTGTGCAGGGAAAGGCGAGAGAAAAGGATGGGGACCTCCCTAATCCTGAATGTATGTTTGTGTCCCACCTAAAACAAACCAAAACCAACAAACAAAAAGGGAATCAAATAGCCCTTCAGCTTTTTAGTGACAAGATAAACACAAAATTACTAAAAGAATCAATAGTGAAAAACTAGCAAAATAAAACATACAACTGTCTAACATGTACTATTAAAAGATATATTTTACTTCACTTTGAAAATATGCAAAAAAACAACTATGAAATATCTAGGATGATTTGTAAAAAATATGGACATTCCAAAAATATATTAATTTATATTTAAAATTTTAATGTACAAAAGCCTTCCTCTGAGAAGTATTCTCAGAGTATACCACATTCTCGATGTGGCATATTTCTTCCCAGCGCTTCGCATCTTTTCTTGGAGCAAAAAGGATTTCCATTAATCTTTTACTGCTTGTACTAACAAGATTCTCATTTTTACAATAATTTTCCCTTCCCAATAGCCACTTCCTTCTTCTCCAAAAGGTTATTACGGAGCTAAAGTAGAAGTTCCTGTTTCTTCCAGGTTTTAGACATACAAACCTCATAAAGATAAAAATGATACTATGGATGAAAAACACATTGTAGTAACAGTAGATTACTAAATTGGTAAGTGCTACCTATTTGTTGTCTACACCAGAAATAGAAGTACAGTGCAAAAAGTAAAATTTAAAAAATGTGTTTATATGTATATGTATATATATAAAAAATACAAATGCATGCATCCAGACACTAACATATTGTGCATACACACAGACACAAACACAGCATACTGTATCTATATATAATATAGATTATTACACATTACAATATTAAACGGAACAACTTCTGTACGATGATCTAATCTACTAGGAAGGTTTAAAGGTGCCGCATAACTACACATGTAAGTATGCCTTTATTGCTGACCTTACAATGCACTTAGTATCTTGCACTTCACTAATGCTGTCTCTACCACTACAAGCAATTTATTCTACCTCACGTTCATCAAGTGCTCATAAATCAGCATTAGGCCACTTTTTTACTGAGTTGCTGATTTTTAGCCAGCAGACAGCAGCAGCACTTGAATTCAAAGTCTAATATTGGCACACATATTGATTTTAATTAGTCTAATTAGTTCATTACACTAAAAATCAAATAGACCATTTATTACATTCCCAACTAATGACATATGATCAAGGATTTAATATGATAATGAGCCAGATCAATTATCACTCATAAAGGAAGTCATTAACAAGTGTAAACACTGCCAAACTGAATACCATTACAAATCATGAAGTCATAGCTAAGCCATTTGCATAAGCATACCAATTTTATTTCATGATATTCCTTCTATTTAATGCTCTCTTTTTAAGTACTTTTTAAGACTCCCCTTTATAAAGCTCCTTTTATTTTTCGTAAGACTTGATTCATAGCTGCAAATTCAATTCAAGCTGTCTGTAATGCAATTGTTCACTACAGAGGCCTGAAACTCTATGCTATTAAATCAAGGTTCAAGCAAACCAGACAATGTCTATGGAATCTCTCAGAAAATATTATGGAATATTACAAGAAGGAAATGAGGTTTCCAGGTGTACCAAAATGAATCCAGGAGTATTTCTCTATTGGGGAAAATTTCAGAACTGCTTTCCATGCGGTCTGGGATATTTCACAGATGAAACTAAGCTAGCAAAAAAAAGTCAGCCCTGTCAGAATGTGTTTAGCAGTATAAAGAGAAGAAGTAAACATCTACTAGAATATTTTTACCCTACAGTAGAAACTGCAGAATTCAAACTTTTAAAATCAAATCACAACTTGAGCTTTAAGTGGTTAAATAGTCTATTATCCTTGAAGATTCAGTACTTAATTCTATCCTCAGTTCCACCAGAATTTTTCCAAGGTCTCTATCGCCATCATTATATATTTTGTGCTTCACAGGAGCATCCAAGACGTCAATCAAAATCATAGCAATTATCCATTCTGTTATAGCAGAATCCTATCTACATGGTAGACAATAATCAAGAATGTAAAGGATAAACCCTCAATCTTCCAAAAGTCTTATTTTTCTCCTGAGAATTGTTTTGTGGTTTACCATGGTTACTTTGGAATGCTTTTAATATGCACATTTCTACATCCGAATACATTCAGTAATTATATGATTAGAGACCTACATAACACATGAATATATATATGTAGGATGCAGCTCAATATTTGTGAAATACATAGGGGGATTATTTCATTTGATGTGATTTTATAAGCAGTTTTCATTCCCACGGAGCTATCTAAAAGATTTCTAAGTGTAATTGCTATAACTGACAAATATAGTCCAAAGAGTGGATGTTCAAATTCTAAGGACACAGTGAAATCAAAATTTACTGACATCTACCTGTATTTGCCTCTTCCAGTCCCAAACCCTTGCAGCTATGGCAGCAAAGGTCTGTCTGGGTAGAGAGATGATGGGACATTAAACAAGCAGGTTTTGGAAAAATGCTGAGTGAGATTAAAGAAAACACCTTACCTTGAGCTTGTCCAAGAGGATGCTGCAAGCATGATCAGGAGCCTGGAACATCTGCCCTATGAGGAAAAGCTGAGAGAGCTGGGCCTGTTCAGCCTGAAGAAGAGAAGGCTGAGAGGGGACCTGATCAGTGTATAATAAGGGAGGGACTGAGGAGGATGGGGCCAGCTTCTTTTCAGTGGTGGCCAGCAGTAGGACAAGAGGAAACGGCCACAAACTGAAGCACCAAAAGTTCCACAGGAACTTAAGGAAAATTTTCTTAAGAGTGAGGGTGACAGAGCACTGGAACAGGTTGCCAAGGGAGGTTGTGGAATCTCCTCTGGAGATCTTCAACAGTCACTTGGATGCGACCCTGTGCTTCACGCTCTAGGTGACCCTGAGAATGCAGAGGGGCTGGACTAGATGATCTCTAAAGTTCCCTTAGGTCCCTTCCAACCGTAACAATTCTCTATGATTGATTCTATAATTCTGTGATTCATTGACTCTATGATTACTCCTCAGTGAATGCCAGTCACTCTCCTTCCTTTTGTGGCACATTCCCTTTTTTTTTTTTTTTTTTACAGGTGCATTGCTTCATTGCTTTTACTCTGCAGATCTATAGTGTAATGATCTCCATGGTATACCATGTTAGTAGTGCCTTGAGAAAGACGCACATTCAGGACCCAGGAAATGTTTTATTTCTTGAAAGAACTGACAGGAATTTTGAGTACTAGGCCCTTGTATCTGATCTGGACAGATAACCAATCATATACCCCAGGACAAAAGAGAAATCTATGGTGATACTAAGCAAGCATAGAAATACAGGGAGAATTGAGAGCTGGGAAGAGGCTTTAACTTGAGGAAGAGTCAAACTTGCACCTAGCTTCATAATTCAAGGTCAACTGCAAGCTGTCTCACATCTGTGTGGCAATGACAGAGGACAAATAGGACTTTCTTTTTCCAGATTAAACAGCCCATCTGCTGCAAAGAAAGATCAGTTTGCAAAGTGCAGTGCAAAGCAATGCAAAATACCTTGTGCAGCCACAGAGCTGCAAGACTAAAACAAAATGGGTAAAGTGGCCAGCCCTCAAGAGTACACTCATGCAGCAATGCCATAGCCACCCGCCTTGCCTAAACCGTTCACTTTGGCTTGTAGCCAAATCAGCTGGCCTTTCAGATGGAGAAATTCATAAACGGATTTTTCCCTTGGTGGAGGAGGATTGGGTTAGAGCTCATTTAAGCACACTTGACACCCACAAGTCAGTGAGCTTTGATGGGATGTGCTCATGAGTGCTGAGGGAGCTACTAGACCTCACTCAATTATCTTTAAAAAGCCACAGTGATCAGGATAGGTGCCCCAGCACTGGAATAAAATGAGTGTCACTCCAGTCTTCAAAAAGGGCAAAGAGGAGGATCCAGGGAACTATATGCTAGCCAGCCTCCCCTTGATCTCTGGAAACGTGCTGGCACAGCTTAGTCTGAATGCTATCTCCAAACATAGGATATGTGAGGATAAACTTTTCTGTGAGGATGACTTACCATTGGAAGAGGTTGCCCAGAGAAGTCGAGTCTCCATACAGAAGCATCCATGCATAGAGATATTTAAAAGACATCTGGATAGGGTCCTGGGCAACATGCTCCAGGTGACTCTGTTGAGACAGGTCTCCAGATCTCCACTACCAGAGGTTCCTTGCAACCTCAACCATTCTAGGATTCTGTCAAGGTAATAGAACAAATAAAACCCCCTCAATCTATACCTACATTGATTATTTAAGTAACTGTGTCACTAATCTTGTTTAATGCATAATTTCTTATTTCTCATTTCTTTCTCATGGTTGTTTCACCTGGTGGCCTGTGTATTGTCTTCTCACTTTTAAAAATTTGTTCTCACTTCTACTCACATGATCTTCCCCTCTATTTATTTACTCTGAACTGTCATATTTTTTCCACTTTCTCTTTCCCTATTTTTCCTACATATATTTGTGTGTTAACCACCTCTCTTCTTTCCAGACTTTCAGATGGTATCAAGTAAAAATAGAAAATGACGTTGAATTTAAATGCAGGTTGAAATCCTCACACGAAAACAATGTAGTTGTAGTTACATATGCAGAACTAAAATACACATTATTATGCTAGATAGGATTTATAGGAATTATTTGGAGCAAAGAACCATTAAAAAAAAAAAAAAAAACAGATAACCATAACCATAGCAAGGGTAGTTTCTGTCTGTGAGCCATGGACACAATTGTGCAGGTCAAACTGATTAAACAGCAAAGCAAAGGATGCAATTTGAAAAGAAAAAGCTAAAATTGTATTTAAGTAAAGATAATAAAAACAACATCTGTCAGATTAAATGTAAAAATGTCAACATACAATTAGTGAAGTAAAAAAAAAAAAAAAGAAAAAAAGAGGAGAGAGATCTTAACTACTTCAAGGAATTTTTCCTCAAACAACAGGACAACCAAAAAATCTCTATTAGGTAGTTTGTAAGACCAACTGACACAATGTATCAGCACTCAGAGTCATTGCAGAGAAATTAAATGAGTCCTCTGCATTGGTATTCACTGCAGAAGGAGTAGAGGAGACTACCATATGGGGAGAATTTTGGAACAGATTGGGATGCAACAGGAGATGTTTTGAAATTGAGCTGTGAAAGAGGTTATATCACAAACAGGCAGAATGGACACTAATTAATCACTAGTCAATTATTCTAATAGAAATTCCTATTTCTAACATAAAATTCCTTTGGTATATGAAGAATGCAAAATATCAAAAGCAATTACTACGCTTATAAAACGTTCAAGGGGAATGTGTACAACTACAGGCCTGTAAGCCAGATGTCATACTGGCCATATTAGCAGGAACTATTATACTGTTATGAAGAAAAGAATCGGTGGACTTCTGGATATATATGAAATACTAGAGTCTTCTCTCTCCTCTGCAAGAACCGTTTTTTTATTTTTTTCTTTTAAATTGGAACCCTGAATTAAACAGAATCAACATTGCAGGTCTTAATTATGTCATAGCACCCAGACATCTATATCTATACATTCTGGTCCCACTCTTTCCATCTTAAAAGAACTTTAAGCTTATGATATATAAAGGCAGGATAACAAGGCACAGAATAGCTTCCAGACAGGCAGAGATTAACTGAACTAGGACTCTTCCACCTGAAATAGACAACCTAGATGAGATATGACAAGGACCTATAAAATCAAAAGTAGTATGAATACAGAGATTGTATTTTCCTTATTCCAGTAAGAAAAGAATTCGAAGGTTTCAAAGGGATACATGAAAATGCCAAATTCAAAACAAAGATACACAATTTCAAGTGTCATAATGATAAAAGCATGGCAAAAAATGCCAGTGAAGAGAGCTTTAAAAACTAACAGAACATAGTAATACTAACTATAGCTAAGAAAAAAAAAACGATGAGGCTTTGAAAATGTTACCCCAAAAGGCATCACTTTATGATTTTTGTACTACAGTGTTTCTAGCCTTTCACTACTAGCCACTATTTGAGACAAGAAACTACCCGGACAGATTTTTGGTGTGATCCATTGGAACAATTTGAATGCTCTTAAGCCTACAGAGGAAAAGCATGTGACTTTTTAAAACAATTTTAAATGTTGTTTTAAATATATAAGCCATATACCGTTAAACCATAAAGTTGTTAGGATGCTGCTTATTAAGATTTCAAGATTTTTCCCAGGCCAGTCATCTAACTTGATTCCCAAGTTCAGAAAGCATGCAGTGCTTTCAATTCTCACTTCATACATCACTGCTGGTGATTTTATCTCTAAGAATTCTGCTAAGATTGTTATAGTTCGAGCAGCAGGAATCTCTGGATGTCTGGTCTAAGTAACTTAAAGGAATATGGATAAATGGATAATTTGGAAATAATGTGAGTTTAGATAAGTTCCCTGACTTAGAGTTATCTCCATTCGATAAACTGCAATCTGTGCAAGTATCACACATAAAATTACATTATTAAGAAACCATGGTGTCCACCTAAACAAGATAAACATTAGAACTCTGCTTTACACAAGCAGAACAATAAGTGTAATTGACAGAACCAGAGCCAAAAATTTTCAGCTTATTTAGACTCATAATTTAGGTTGGGAGGGACATTTTGAGGTCATCTCGTCCTGCCCTCTGCTTAAAACAGGACGAACTACAAAATTATATGAGGTTATGTATTTGTAAGCCATTCCATTAGGAAGCAGAAATCTTACTCTCAGACTGTAAGATGAAAAATCCTAGTGCGAACAAAAGAAGAAAGTGTTTAAAGTTTTTATTATTATTATAGTTTCTTAACAGGTCTTATCGCTAGAAAAAGATGACTGAAAGGAAGGAAAGAAAGAAAAGGTCTGAACCAGGCCACTAAAGGCCACTAAATATTACCCAGAGACTTTTAGTTTTTGGTAAAGATACTGTGGCAGGTAATTGTATGTGCATCTACATACAATCCACTGATCTATAGCACTCTAGCCCCTTTTATTGATTCTTACGAAAACCTACTGCAGAGCTTAAACTGTTTTTTGCTTTAACTGTTACATGGCCCCTGGACAGTTAAAGAGTAAACCAGAAGTACTCAGAAGGCTGGAGGGTAAGGGTCAATGTACTCCCGTTAGTACATTTGACGCTGGTGTTTGTTAGGGGCAAGGGTAGTTGGGATACAAGCCACGTATCCCAAGATAAAAGCACCTGATTGCACTTCAGCAGAACGTTCTTTCTAGGCCACAGTTAGCATCCAAATATGTACCTCAAAGTACATCCTGTATGAATATTAAACCTGATAATAAATAACCATAAACATCACAGCAACAGAGGTCCAAAGTTTTACTAAATCCTTATTACCTTGTTTTAATAATATTTTTATTTTAAGTATAGGAAATAACTTACTGGTGAAGTGCATTTCCATTAAGAAACTTAAATTGCAAAAGTTCAGCCACTGATATTACAAAGACTTTATAACATATAAATAACATATAAAAACAATATAAAGTTAACATTCTTGCTATAAAAAGTCCACATTTTTTAACATGTTACCTTGACATTGCCTGTCTTAACAAAAATAGCTTTTCTTTAAAGAGTTGGCAAAATGCAAGGTTAAGGTGATTCAGATCACTTGCTGCTTCAGCAAATTGCTTAGAAGTTTCAAATTCTTGGGAGACTTTACTCCACTGATTATGAGGCAAACAAAGTAAGCATCCCAACTTTTAAGGAATAACTTCTAGATAATGCAATACTTGCTTTTTACAAAAAGGAGTAGGTCTATGACTCATAATGGATGGCCAAAAGCAATGGTTTTTGATTCCTCTGACCTTTCAGCATCCTGTGGACGAGAAGTGAAAATCTAATGATTAAGTCACAGGCTGCTCAACTAGACATTAGAAAACTGCTTTTTAAAAGAAATAAAAGAAAATGGAAAAGAGCAAAATACTAACAGTAATACAATGTGGAACTGAGATTTCGTATTGTTCATATAGCAGTTGAAATTTAAATAAGTTCTAATAAATTCAAATATTTGCAATAGTAAATGATTTTTTAAAAAAATTATTTTACAGGTCAAAGTGTCTTTACTGGAATTCAAATAATCACAAAATTGCAAGTTATAGTATAGGCAGTACAAAAAGGTTTCTTCTGTCCCGAAGCCTATGCTTGGTCTAGAGAAAAGCTTCAGTTTGGGCAATGAATTTCTCACCGTATCTCTTCCCTTTTCTCCATAGTATAATCAAAGCAGTAAAACAATCACGTTCTATCATAAAGAAGCTGCTTAAGAAGCCAGAGATAGGCTTTCTCTATCAGCTAGTATAATATAGTTTGAAAGCATCCTGGAACTTTGTTCAGGAGATAGGGTCAAAGAGTAAAATGGACTTCAGAAATTAAAGATTTCATTAATATAAACAATGAGCTCAAGTGACTCATAAAAAATACAAATTAAAAAAAAAAAAAGTTTCCAAGGCAGAATTTAGTATGTGTCCTTGTTCCCATCTCCAAAGTCCAGCTTATTAAGCCTTCAAAAGGTTTCTAGCTTTTACAATGAGTTTTATTACATGAGATGAAAATTTAATTTCTGATCCCTAAACAAAAATAGCAGATGATTGTATCATTCATTATCATTTTTCACATTAGTGTTAAAAACAGCAAGACTAAATACAACTAAAAATTAACAATAAGTAAAAGACTGGTATATAATTTAGATATATGTTCAGATTTAAAAAAGGAAGAGAATCAAATTTTGATTTAGTATTATAAATTTACAAGCACAATACTGACAGAACAGACCATAAATTTTTTCATAAGGCTCACAACAGAAAACCTACACCCCTTTAAAAATTAGTATTTCTAGAATTCCTATTAATTTAATTAAATTGCATCTATTTATAATTTTATCTTCTCAGGCCAACAGATTATGCCTATTGAATACTTTCAAAACTAAAAGCTTACTGGTTCAAAAACTCTTGTTGTTTAAAATGTTTTCTATTCAAAACAAGAACATTTCAGATGCCAAGATGCTAACCTTTGTCAAAGAAGCTGTAGAAACCAAGAAATCTAACTCACTTTTTTTTTTTTTTAATCTCTGTTCATATAGACATTTCTCAACTGATTAGCAAAGATGTTGTTTTTTCAAGGACCAAGAAACTGGAATTAGCATCAATGGTAATAGCAAAATTATGGATATATGTAGGGATACATATGTATGGATACAGATAGATGACAGACAGATAGATGGTTAGGGTTCCTCATAAACAGTGAACTCAGCATGAGCCAGGGCGCTATGGTGGTCAGGGGGCTGAAGCACATGTCCCTTGATGGGGGCACTGAAGTTGAAACAAGAGCAGTTTTGACTGGATATATGGAAAAAAAAATCACCATGAGGCTCATCAAGCATTTGAAGAGGCTGCCCAGAGAGGTTATGGAGCTTTCATATTTCAAAGTTTTCAGAACAAGATTGGATAAACCACAATCCATGGCTGGCCCCGCTCTGCGCAGGAGGCTGGCCTCTTACAGTCCCTTGTAACATCAACTATTCTGTGATTTTGTGTTAATCCTTTAGTTTGAAATTGATCTACATGGAAGCATTTACACCTTGTAAGATATAAGTCATGACAGGCATCAACAGAACATTTCTCTATAAATATTATTCCCATTTAGTCACTTACATGGGAAGAAATCTTTTCATTGGAACTTTTACTAAAAATACTCTCTACTATGGTTTTGGATTGTCAACTGACTTGAACAATGCCTGAAATGCTCTCATGTATAATCCATCAAATACCATCAGAAATGTGCAAAGCATCATAGGTCCCAGGAGCCTAGTTAGACTTCTGCAAGCATTCAGCTGTATACCTTAGACATTTTGATTAAAATTCTACAAAGATTCAAAAAGTGTTATGAGTCTTTCAATCACATGACGTTGCAGAATATCCATCAATATTGGAGCTTTGCTTTTCATGGCAATATTTCATCATCCTCTTGTATATTAGTACTTCATCACATCCAGAACAGAAATACTTATTTACTAAGTCTGCTTTTTTGAAAGGAGAGAGCATCCTTTCAATAAACAATAATTCCATTTTACAGGAGCAAACTGTAGGTTCTGAAAAAGGAGCAAAAAATATTTGTACCTTTCCAGCTATGGATGATTCTGCCCTGGTCTTCAGTCCAGTAGAAAAACATCCTAAACAGGCATTCTGAGAAATGAAAATCATGAGGTGTATATATAAAATATATATATAAAAATATATAAAAATATCAATAGAAGGCCTAAATTATCTTTATTAACCTTATCCTGTACTTCAATATTCCATCTTCATAACAATTACTATAATTAAACTACATTAGTAATTCAGAGACCCTTAGAACCTTGACATGTTCTTTTGCCTTTGACAATTTAGAAAGAAAAGTTTGATTAGAATCTATCAAAAAATTATTTAAGAAAATAATATACCAAAATATGTTTTATAAATGACACCTACTATAAATTAGCTGTGCACCTATGTGATATAAATGAATTTATGGACTTAGGGTGACATCGAGGTAGATGAAATTGTGTCTCTACAGCAAAAACATGATGACAGTGGACATAAACTTGTGGTGATGCAAAGTTCTCATGATTAAAAAGACCACAGAAAATAAAAATGATTCTATTTTTTCTCTTGCTAAACTGAAGCTAAAACGCATAAAGGAATTTATCAGAAAGGAAAGTTTAGTAAGAGGAACAGTGGAACCACACAGTCCTCAAAACATATGACAGCTCGCTTACATCCAGACAGTCCTTGTTCTTGTTAACCTGCCCACTCAGTTCTCTCAGAAAATAGTAGTCAGCCACTCTCTGTAGGAACCTCAAACCATATGCATACATGTACACAGATTCATATAAGTTTTCTTTCTTTTTCATCTTCTTTATCTTTCAGATGTGAAGTCAGGACATTTGCTTTTAATGCGACTTTCTTCACCAGTAGTTCTAGGGTGGTTTTCTTGGATTCTCAGAAACATTTCAATCAAAAACCAACAAGAAAAGCTAGCATAAAGTTAAGCATTTGAGTAATTTCAGCTGAAAGCAGGCTCTTTTTTTTTTCTTTTGCCTTTTTTTTTTTTCCCCTGGAAAAAACTAAAAACTTCTAAGAATAGCACTAAAAGCAATGGATTTTATATTTGATTCCTCTTACTCAAAAACAACCCCTTTATTTATAACCCCTATAACCCCCCTATATTTGATTTTATTTATCACATTTCACTTTGGAAAGAACTGAGGGTTTTTCAATTTTTTTTTTTGAATAATAATTGCATTCTATTTAAATTCAGGCATCTTATGACAGAGAATTTAGACATGAAGACAGAAAAGTCATCCAATATCAGTGTGAGAAAGCAAAATATATCCTAGGTCATCTCAATCCAGTTTCTTCTCTTTGCTGGCAATATGACACATAAAACTTAACATTGTTTTATTAAGATTTATTTTTATTCTTGTGTCAATTCCTAACCATTAAATATGTCTTGTCTTTCAGATCACATTCAAAGCAAAGTAAAAACATTCAGTATCACCCAAGACATCATCCTTGCCCCAGCAAATACATTTGTATTTTTACAATTAATGAATGCACAATGAAAGAGAGCATTTGGTTCATTCAGTTTTCAACATATACTTTCAATATATTTTTTTAAACTCAATTGCTTCTAACTGAATTTAAGCACTTGGAAAACTTGTATTTATTACAATCCTTTCCTCAGAAAGTATTAAATGATTTCTATTCTTCTTCCACAGACGAAACACTACTTCAATAATTTCTTTTCTTCTTGAAAGAAGCCATAAGAAAAAATATTTTAATATTTAGTTTTACCACAACAAAACTAAACATTTCTAGCACTGGAATCCTAAATGAAGACTAAGGGTCAATACCATTTTTTACTTGGGTGTATTTTCAGGAGAAATTTATCTTCTTACCAATGCTTGTTATACAAATCAGCACAGATTCTAGTTGAAAGATTAATCCAGTCTAGACCAATTATATGACTCTATCCTCTTGAGGTGTCTTGTTTCTCCTAAGGCATCCCAGCCTGTCCTTTATTTGAGAATTCTTCGTCAAAATTCAAGGAAAGCAATATAATAACTGGTGTTATAACCTACAGTCAGATAATGGAGAGAAGAGCTAGGACAACATATTTAATCCACCTACCTTGCATGTAAGCTGCCCTCACAGCAAAGACATATGAATTCTTCTGGATTCAACTTTTAAAGCTCTCTTCTGTTTAACATATATGAAATTGCATGTTTTTGTTTATTGAGTTTTAGGCTGAAACTAGTCAAGGACTAGATGGAATAGACATAAAAAGTTAAGCTCTCTTTTTGCAATAATTAGAACACACATTCTTTTTGTAAAATGCTTGATAGGCTTTAATCAATTAAAAAAAAGAGTTGAATTTAATATCTAATTTAATATCTGTTGCTGTCAAAAGGTAACCGATCAATCACATCTGATGTTTATTAATGTTGGATATCAATATTCACCTTCATATTTGTAAATTCAAACAACTTTTAGTCAGAAGCAGGCTTTAAGCATGACAGGCTTTAGCCTAAGGCCTAAAGCTAAGGCTTTACTTACGCTTTAAGCTCTAGTCTTTATGTTTTGCTATGATAGAAGGGTAGTGCTAAAATAATCAGCCTTATTTTTTATTAAATCAACTTTCCTTAATTTGATTTTTTTTGTTAAGACGCTAACTGATGCTCCTGTGCCTAGTTCAGTTTAAGATTCTACCCCCATATACGAACTAAAGATTAAATTACTTAATATGCAAAGATTCAAACTATCTACAATAAAAGCTGTAATTCATGCAGTGAAAAAGACAAGTTTTCTAAAATTCATTAAAATGTGAAGTTACATTTTAATATATTTATTTAGGAAAAACAATAACAAAACAAAAGACTGAGTATCATTCTGTTTAACCTTTACCTGGACTGGCAGCCAAGAAGCCTAACAAACTTCTCCATCTTAAGAAGTGATTAAGTTTTTCTTCTGAGTTTTTATTTGGATATGTTTGCTTGTTCATATTATTTCTATGCTTTCCCAAGAAAGATTTTTTTCAAATCCCTTGCCTTTTCCTTTCTTTTTCTTCTCTCTTTCAACCAAAAAACCTGTTTACTGCTACCACAGTAAAAACTGTATTTATATCTGTTTTTACATACATACACAGGAAAAAAATACAAGAAAAAAAGAGAGATTAATAATCTCTCAATTTATTTGAAAGATTTAAAGATTTGACACTGACATTCATGCTATATAGAAAAACTGTCCTAAACAATTGTCCTGTTTCTGACAATGACCAGTATCATACTTTTCAAGGCAAAACAGGAAGGAGCATGAAGTAAAAATCTGGGGAAACAAAAAGAAAGGAAAAGATTGAAAACAAAATTAAAAATGTAGAATCCGGAACCATTGTACTGCTGACAAAAAGAACTTTGAAGGACAGGCATACCACCACAAGATACAATTCTCATATTCCTGTAATTTACCTTTTTTTTTCCTTGAAAATTATAAGGTTAATAAAATCACATTTTTTAAGAAGTAATTTGTAAAAAGATTTTTTAAAACAGAGCTTTCCAATATATTATGGAAGTTCTGCACACTTATGATAGATGCTACCCAAAGAATTCAAAGTAGTTTAAAATATCTGAAGTTGGAATATTAATGTAAAGTTTAAAAGTCAGAAATCAGTTCTGAAATATTTACCTTGATAATTTTAGTGGAATTATTTAAATATCTCCTCAAAATGTGTCTAATTTAAATTCATTTAGTCTTTTCAAAACTATTACAACTAAGCACACCAGTAATTTAGAGGAAAATACAAAGCACCACTGCCCTGTAAAGTTTTGTACTTAAAGTCTAATAAATCTGCATTTTCCTTCCTCTTTAGGCACATATTAGATTTATGTATGTGTTAGATATTTCTAAACTACAGAAAGTACATTTTATTAAAAAAAAGAAAGCTATCGAAAACAACAAATGAAATTAATGTTATACTTGGAAATGAATCCTCCCCCACTCTGAAACAGAGTTGATTCTATTAAAAGTGATAAATGAAATGGAAATTAAAATTTTAATGAGGTGCTTGTTAATCCATTTGTTCACATCTAATTTGAACTTGGTTAAATTGCTACTTATTATGAAGACTATAGATATGATTCCTTCTAAATCTCAAGGGCAAACAAAATGTTAGAGGACTGCTTGTCCCAAGATAGGTCTCTAGTACATTATCCAAGCTTCTGAAATTAAGTACTAGAGCTATTTCCTGTGATACATTTCATTTAAGAAAATTAATGACATTTTAAAGCACTTGGTGAAGTCCTTTGACATGGTAATTGTCCACACCAGAACAATAGATAAAATATAACCAAGAGGAGACAGTTTACCTGCCATTTATCATTTCCAAGAGTGGAAGGTTTGTTTGTACCTACTAGAAGATCATTTCTCTTAACTGGGTTTTGGTTCATTTTATTTTATAGGTGTATGTGAAAGAATTTGGTATAGGCACATATCAATGATTCTTTCTGCTTGACTTTGACAAGCAACAACAAATATACCCTCACCTGCAATAAAGTACTGAAGCTACAGTATCAATATCACAGCACAGATTTATATACAAAAGCAAAATGTACAGCAATTACAGTAATTAATAATGTACACTCTTATAATAATCCCATAAAAATCACAGTATGAAAAGGAATATGTACAGGACCATTAACCAGGCAATGCCAAAATCAAAGTTGCAGATACATATCCCAAAAAAGTCTGTTTGGTCTGTTGGTATTGCAAAACCTTCTTTACTTAAATGGCCACATATATTTTTTCTTTTTTTTTTATCCAAAATATTTTACATATTTAAAGCTAACAGCACTCTGCTATCCCAGACTTCACTGTTCTATCCTCCAAATTACATTTCTTCTGATCTTTGGCAAGGAAGTAAGCCTCTGGAAATGTCTGTGCTTTCTGCTGTTGAGTAAATGGTTGAGTCTACCGTGATTTACTTGTCTTGAGACATACAGATTTATATGATTCAGCTCAACATCATGTCTTCTTTATATTAGAAAAAAGAAAAATTAGAAAGTATTCCACAGATTAACAGATTTCTCACAGAATTTACGAGTACAAAAAATCTCTATCATACAACTCTTAACAGCCATCCGGCAATGTTTTTTTTCCCAGGAAGTTTTTTTTTTTCTTTTTTTTTTTAATGTTTATGTTCCAGATGCAGATTGGCAGTATGAGCTTTTGGAAAGTTCCAGAAGGAGGCAATGGCAGTTCAGACTCACTGGGTACAGTTTCTGTTGCCTCTCCCAGTTAGGCTGCAGAACCTACAGGAGCAGCACTGGCCTAGGGAGAAAGAAAGGAGCGAGCCCAATCACTCAGCACTCAGGTGCAAAATCTCGGCCAAATTAAGCCCAGAACACCAGGTATTTTGGGACGCTAATGGAAGGCACTCTCCATAGCACGTCAATACACAGTCAGGGAAAGAAGGGTTAAAGGGCAGTAGCCATCTCCTTAACCCCCACGAGAGCCATGAGTCTCATGCTCAGAGCATGGGGGTAAGCAATTGCACTAAGTGTTTGAACTAGACAATTTAACGGAGCCAGGCAAGCAGGAGCTCACCCGCACCGGCAAAATGGCCCAGCTGGAAGTAGGTCATGGGTGACACATGAAAGAAAACACAGGTGGGCAGTGGGGCATACATAGGGTTGGAAGCTTACCTATGGAGAGTAGTTCTTCATTACTGCACTGCTGCATGATTTTTTTTTTTTTACTTTTAATTGAGGAGTGCACTGTACTTAAATTGCAGGCAGCTCCAGTCAATAAGATACATACGTTCTTACATCATGCTAATAACAACAGTACACAAGCGTAACAAAGACAAGCTGTACTGTTCCATATCAGGCTGAGAAGCGGGACATCCTTTGCAAAGTTTAGGTCAAGCTCAGGATTCTCATTAAATTGCAGAGGGACCTCAAGAGAGAGCCAAACACCTGCAATGGAGTAAATCAGCAGGACTGAAGAGGAATAGCCTCTGAAAGTACTAAGCCATGAGCAGAAGAATGTTCTATTTAATATTGTAGTTGAGTATGTCGAGAATAAGATTCTCCCAGAACAAGATTTAAGGCTGGTGGCAAGTTTGAAGTCAGTAACATCCCACCTTCCCCCAGACTTGAACCCTACTGCCTGTGTTTCTGCACAAATATGCACTCAGCAGTCAATCTGCAAATGCACAATAAATTCACTGAGTCCTGATAACATTTGATTTATAAAGTTCAACTGTACTGTGTGTGCCCAGTAATATCTAATCCCTTCCTATAACTGAGCAGTAAACAACAAAGAAATGGCTAAGTGCAGACTGCCTTCATCGAAAGTAATTCATTCAGTACACAGCCAGTTTTTGGCTGACATCTTTCTTGACAGCTTATCAAACGTCAGCAACAGATGCAAGGTAGATGAATAACACTGGTGGTAGCATCTAAGCCTTTCCATCACTCCTCCAAGGCCCTTTCCCATTGTGCCTCAACATAAGATGAGGACCAAAAGGAAATGGCAGTAAAATTAGACTGCCTGAATGAGTTGGATGCAAACTAATTCTGCAGGTGACACATCATGATAGAGGTGGAACACTCCCCTTTATCTGTTCTTCTCATCATTTTCAAGCACTTCTGGCTGAGAATCTTCTTTTTGTTTTATATTCGTGCATTAGCTGTAAAATCAATACATGATCCATGGCCACAATTTATTTAATAAACCCCATCAATTCATTCAGCAAATTCATTGTTTGCTGTTGCTGAGAAGATACATCCCTTGCTGCCAATCTTGAGAGGAAAAAAAAAATTACTTCAACACTACCAAAGAGAGGAGAACATTAGTGCTATCATTTCTCAGCCTTAGAGAAAGTGTAGTGCTACCTGTCACTCCAACAGGTCTCTCTTGAAAAGCTACCATCTTTCCCATATGTTGGGCTTCCAAGTCATGGTGCACCTTAATGCAGCAGAGTTTACTCAGGAAACCCCTTCAAATCATATGTAGGAGTTTTAACAAAGAAAAAACTACTACATTTCATCACAGGCAAAAAAGCCACAGGCTATTACTGTTCAATATTACTATTTACTTAATATTTTTCAAATAGAGCTAATAACTAAAAACAACCAACCACACAAGCACACAAAAATACATCGGAACTGAGCATGGAAACTGAAACTTGTAGAGACTTTAGAAAGTCTTCAGACAATATTAAAATAAATACTTTTTAGCCTTTACAGAAATTTCCATCCATCAACAACTTCAGTAATAATAAGCAAAATATGTCAAAACATTGTATATTAATCACTTTCTAAGCCATATAGGCTTACATACCCTAAGTCATCATAACTACAAAATTCTAGCAGTCTCTATAGTCAGTGAAGATTCAAGTTTGATTTTTATATTGATTCACTGAAGATTAGACCTATCAAACTCCACCATCAGAAAAAAATACCAGTATAAACAAAAATCATTCATGAACAATAAATCTTTATGCACAATTATTATGAAAATCTTTATGAACAAGATGTGTGGTAAAGTTCAGATGAAAGAAGAATGGAAAAGTTAGATGCAAAAGATAAACCTTCAAATGGAAATAATAACTCAGAGATGTCTAATAACATTAGAAATGTCTTAAAACGTTTAGTTATGAAGATGGTTCCAACTCAGATACATGGGGAAGGATTTTGCTAGACACAGGATATGAAGATGCAGAAAGGGGATTAGGCTCAAGTGAGGATTGAAAGGACCAACTAAATGTCACTATCTCAGACTGAAAAGGTAAAGCAGTGGGATGGAGCGGAGAGAGATATTTTCCATTTTATGGAAGTTTTCTCTCCTCAGCACTGAACTAACTTGGAAAAGGTGCAGAACTCAGGCACTAGATGTTGAAAATGGAGACTAAATCTGATTCTGGTAAGTGCAGGAATCTCTGAGAATCACAGATTCTAAAAGCATGAGAGCTGCTGATGGCACACAGGAGGGACATTCACTTCTTTCTTCTTGGCCATTTCTGATGAATGATATGAAGTGCATGTGCATAGGTAGTATTTCTCACATCTCAATATATTTGAGAGGCATTTTTCATTGTTATACTAATACTCTGTTTGAATTGTGATGCAATCACATACAGGTTATACTCAGCACATATTTGCCCCATGTCTAAAAAGGCAGGGCACAAGAGCTGTACTGAGAAAAGCAAAATAAAACAGAATATTTAACTAAGTGAATCTAGTAGCTGGCTGAGCTCTTGGGTCCAGAGGCCCCAACTGCAAGTAGTAACTAGTTGGATATTTTTCTCAAAATCAAAGAAGGATAAAGTCTGTACCCTTTAACACACTGAATATACACACGATGCCAGGTTAAAATGACCTAAGATGTGCTGTCTTAAAAAAAAATGCAGTCCCCCTGTTCCAGAAGGTGTTTCGGAAGCTCCTTATGGTGGTCATGCAGCCACGTGATGGATCCTGATTTTCTTCCTGGATTTCCAGCAAGCTTATCTTTGTTACTGTATAGAAGTGTAAAAAGGGACAAAGAGGCTGCTTCTGCAGCAAGACAATTTGCCCACATTTGAACCTGGATGCTTTCAGCTTACTCGGAACAGAGTGCATGGAAGGAGACAAAAAGAACAGGGAAAGGTAAAACTAAAAAAAAAAAAAAAAGAAAAAAAAAGAAAAGAAAAAGGGCAAAAAAAGAGCAATGGTTCAGAACAAGGTTTAAAGCCATGACTGCTGCATCTTACAAATCTTTTTTAAAGCTTGTGGTATAGAAAAGCAATGCCTTAGGCTTGTTCACAGGAACTGTTCTTGGAAAAGACAGTTCATTGGTTTTACTGGTACACCTCTGCAATTTCAACTTCAGAATGCTAAGCCTTTTATTTTTGCCTTTTTTTTTTTTTTTAAACAAGACTTACAAGACACCGAAATCTCATTTCTTTGTCAGTTTTCAGAGGCATTGGAAAGTTTCTGTCTCATATGCCTGATGAGGGCAGAAGGTGGATCTGCCTCAGACACTGCCCAGTGGGTTCCCGTGGATTGGTTTGAGATCAGACAGCATGGTATCAAGTCATGCTTGCAACAGAGATCTAAAGGAATAAAACACGAAGGTTCGCAAACTTAGGAATGAAACTGGACATACCAATGGAAAGTCATGCATTTCACATGGCAAACCTGAACCTCGGCTTTTGGAGACAAAGCAGGTAAGGAAGGCATTACTGAAGCTGCTCCAGGCTGAGTGAGCTGGTGACCATTAGGCACACTGAACATTATGGCAGCAAATGTATAAGCCACCCTGGAAAGAGGCTCTGAAGAAGTCTAAAATAGACAGTAAAAAAATAGTTTCTCTAGTTAGAGAAATAGAGAGGCAGTCCAGGCAGACAGTGCTTCGCGATTTTAGAGACCTACTAAGCTTCTCTTTGCATTTATGAGCAAAACCTTAAAAAACAAATACAATTTCTAGTAGTGAAAAAAACAGAAACAACTGTGTTGTGCTGGTTAGAATCCCAATGGTTTTAGTTTTACTTTTTGGACATGGTGAGCTGCATCAAGTGCATGAATGGAGCACAGTCTGATCATGTGAATCTGAAACGAGAGGGCCTAACAGCTACTGCGACTAACATTTGCTTTTAACAGTAAGCTTCTCCTCCTTTTCTATATAACAACAGCTGAATTTATTTCTATTTTGCAGGAAGGAGACAGCAGCATATACTGCATTTCCAAATGAGTGGTCAAAGAGTTGAGAGATCTGTAACACAGACTATTAGAAACACACTGTTGTAGAACTATGATTTGAAGTTCACTTCACTGCTCATTCTCTCAGTGCAGGTAGCAGCAGCCATCCAATATTCTGGGTCACCATTTTCATATCTATGAAAACCTCCGAATGTGCAATGCTGGAGTTCAAAGAACACAGAAGCATTACTGGTCACTTCCTACATGTATGTCTGCTAAAAATATCAACGTATTTCTCCACTAATGAGCTGGATGTGTGAATGATATAACGAAATATCATGATATAATATTTAATAATGAGTAATGAAATATTATGCTATAATGAAATGGATGTGGAAGTATGCCTGACATGGATGCTGAAAGATTTTTTTGCCTAAGTTTTTAGGGAAGTTTGCATAAAGGAAGGTTGATATAGCACAATGGGATAATACAAAGCCCACTGGTAGAGTTGTTCATAACTCATGGTATTACGCTGCTGAACATGGGATATGACCTTTGGTTGAGCAACATACTGAAGCCCAAATAAGGTGAGCCCAAAATGTGAAACACTAGGATGTGCAGCCGTGCTTCACATTACATCCTCTAGCACGGCCAAATGAATTCAGTTCTAGGCTTCACGAAAAACTTGTTCCTTTTTGACTGCCCTCAAAAGAATTTGTCTTGTCCCCAAATTAAAGAGTCTAATTTTGCCAACTGAGAGAGATGAAGTTCTGTACATACAACCTGGAGATCAAAAAAAAAAAATCCTGCTTGCCATTCGAACCACATCAAAAAGACATTTCAGTGCCTGTGTCGCTGTTTGATTGTGTAAATGAGAAAATTTCAAATAATCAAGCGGCTAATACAGAATTCACACAGATCAGTAGCATTGAGTCAGATCAACAACATCATATTATTCATTTAGAATCTCTATTTGGATATGGATTTCCTTGTTGGATCCTTCTAAACCATTCCGTTGACTTCTGCAGAGTATGCACATTTGTGAAGAAAGAATATGAAAACAGGAGACTGGTATCAGAAACTTTAATCACAGGAAAATGAAACTTGGCTAAAACGAAAACAAAACCTTAGTAAACAGACAAATATTTAAGAAGCTTATGTCAAGTAACGTCAAGGACTCGGTAAGGCAGCTTACATGGGGACATCTTCCAAATAGTTAAACTGTGACTAATCCTTTTCCCTTGCCTTATACTGTCACCAGGCATCTTAGCATTAACATGAAAACCCTAATCACAGTGATCCATACCAACGTACGCAAGGTTTTTGCTATTTATCTTGTCCACTTTGAAATGGTAAAAGGTTCTCTATCAAGATTCATATGCACTGATATGAAAACAAGAGTATTCAGAAGGACAGCAAAAATGATTAGAGAGCAGGCAGTGCTGAATTATAAAGCAAAACATTTGAAAATTAAAAATACACAATTTCACTAAGAAGGATTATGAGGCAATAGAGCAAGTCACTGCAATACTAATAATTACATATTATAATATTTGTATAACTAATTCTTTAGATTATTAAAGAACTACTTAGAAAAGGAAAATGAGCAAGCAGGACTATTAAAACAAATAAGAAAAGAAAACCTGCAGCTGAGCATCATGAAAATCTACTTGGCAAGGCAGTAGAAAAAAAAAAAAAAAAAAAAAAACAGCACAAAAAGCAGTACAAAGCAACCCAAGGGAAGTAGTGGAATCTCCATCATTTGGGATATTTAAAACTTAACTGGACAAAATGTTGGAAAATGTTCTGTAGGGAATAATCCTGAATTTGTAAGGAGACAGACTGGATGACCTAACAGGTCTTTTTCCATCTGTAACGTCTATTACTCGGTAATTGTCTCATGTCCTCAATCCACACATTAAGCAATCCTCACAAAGCTCCAAGGCCAAATGGTTTGGTTCCAAAGCGCCCATTCTTTCTACACTCATCATTTAAGACTAGCAGAGCAAATCCTATTTAGGAATGAAAATATTCATAGCAAGATCAAAAAAAAAAAAAAAAAGGAAAAAATTATTCTGGGACCAAACTATGCAATTTCTCCCACAGAGATTTTAGAGGTTTTCAAACTGTAGCAATGTGTGCCATTCATAGAACTGTATCATTAGGAGAACACAAACAGCTTCAAAATGGTCTGCAGCTCATCTCAATACTTCTTATGAATATTGCCAACTAGCAAAAGAACCTACATTTGTTAAATTTTGTTGCAGACCATGCGCATCACAGGAAAATAATTCAGCTGAAAAAGAATTCTGTAAACTTGCAGCCCATTTTTAAACTGTATTTTGATGACAGTTATAGCTATAATATCAATCTAAAGCAGCACCTATCTCTGTCTTATCCTTACCACTCAATCCAAATCTTTGTTTTTTCAATATAAAGTTTATGTACATACTGTAGGGAAGCAGAAGGGAAGAGGGAGTACAGTTGCTTATAAATATTCATTATTATAGATTTTCTCCTTAAAGGGATAAAGTCATTTTCTATAGTTTTATAATCTGTGATATTACTTAAATCTGGAAAATAAAAAAAAAAGAGCCTTTGATTAGGGAGAGCTATTGTGTATTCAGACTGGAGACACAGTATGATGTTTCATATTTACAGAGAACATGTTTCATAGTATGAGTTTGATAAAGTTGCAGAATGGCTTTCAAACATTTCTTATCAGGCACACAGAGCTTTAGAGCACTAAGCAAATGAGCAAAGGTGTCAAATCACAGTCACACCTTGGTAAATATCTTTAAGATTCCTGAGTTTGGCTTTTTGTTTAACCAGAGACTGTATTTTAAATGCTAGTGCTTAATTGCTCTATTACCCAAACTACTACTCAAAAGTTGTATTGCTTTGCTCATCAAAATAAGCAGGAATGAAAGGTTTCATATTAAGAACATGTGAAAATAAGAAATTCATGTTTGTGTATATTACTCTTAGCATACTAGGATTAATACCAAATGTAGCTATTTTGATTTTAAATTATGATAAATACATTATACATGTTTGTTTTTAACACTAGAGAAAAAAATATGTAGTCCGCATAGTACCGTATTTTCTACTATTTTGCTTCTTATAAAGAAACACTGTCTCTGACAGTATCTCACTGATACATCATTTGAATTCTTGCTATTGTGTTCGAAGTCACCAAGAATAATTCATAGCAAAAATAAATTTATTTTCTTATATGGATACATGACTTATAAGTTAACTGGCAAATTCAAAAGGTATTTAAAATTAAATTGTCAATTAAAATGTCAACCTTGGGTATTATTTGTTGTTTGAATACAGGGACCAAAAAGTACTTTTCCTTTTTTTAGATATTTTACAAATTTAAAAATTTTCTAGACTTCAGGGTCAAGAAAAGCAAAGTGTTTATTAACACAAACCATTAGTTTCCAAATTCATGGTCAAAAAATAAGCATAACACTTCACTGTATCTGAAGGGTTTTACCAATCAGTAACACATTAGCATAAACAGCAACTAGAAAAAATGAATCTTGCCACTGTGTTGGGAAAGTACTAAAACATCAGCAAAGGCAAGCACTGGATGTCACTAAGCTAGCAGTATAATTCACAATAACTGAGAGAGAATTACATTTTGACATCAAAGTATGAGCAATTTCCAGGACCAAAACTTACTAAGAACATCACACATGAGGGGCTTAGCTTTAGAAAGGTTCTCGCTGTCCCCATCAGCTGTCAAAGCAAAGCTATCTCCTACGGCTCTAAAAAAGAGTCCCGAGATAGAACCTGAACTGAATTGCTGTTGAATTGAGAGTGGCCTCTGTCCACACTAAAACCACTGTTGCTTTTAAGACAGATTTATTAATTAACCCTTTGATGGAGGCTGCAAAAAGGAGCAGCACCTTTGCAGGGCATAAGCCACACTCTGAGAACGCACCGTGAGTAGCCAATAACAAAGGTAAGAACGGGAGGAGTGAGAAGGAACAGAAATGACTTATAATACTTTTCTCTAACCTACTGTAGCCATGTAAAAATGCACTGTTTAAGGTGTTTATTAATAACATCTTGTATTAATAACAGTAAAATCACAATACACAAATGGAGCCTGTGAATTTATCAGCGTACAAAAATAAATACAACTGAAAGGTCAAGCACTCTTCCATGGACATTAAGAAACAGGGAAAAACATACCATACAAAACCTAATTTTCAGAAAAATGATCAAGATTCTTAGTAATTAATACACACTATACATCCTTATGTACAGTACAGAACAGTAGCCAGCTCGTCACTTAATGTCTTGTGAAGAGGTTAACTCAATTGAGATGAAAACATAACATTCAAAGAATAATGGGAAATAAAATTAAGATACAGGAAATATTTCCTCTATAAATTGGTATGATACTATCTACTGCTGTGCAAGAAAAACAAGCAATCTGCAAATCTGCAAAAGGATGGAATATTTAATTGGATACTAGTCCATTAATATGTTTGTAAAGGGATCGTGTAACCTACTATCAGCATTCTAAAAGAAGTCATACAGAAGGGTCAAGTACTAGACTTACCACACAAAGACAAATTTGTGCATTAAATTTCTTATTTACCCCTCACTTTTGGAGGAGCCAGCATAAGATATCAGCAGCATACAGTATCCCCCCACCTCTCAATTGAGCAGCCTGAAGTTTCAGCTATGACTTTATAACTGTGAAGAAAGTGCTCAAGAATAATTTAGTGTGTCTTTTTCCCCTGGACTTCATCAGCCCCAGGAATAAGCCCCAGTGTCCTATGCTAATTGTTAACTCAGCTAGAATTTACACAACACAGAGCTAGAGAAAAACACAATTGATATGCTGGCACATGGAGTTTTTCTAAATAATTCAAAATAATAATTCAAAAGTGTGATGGAGATTGTTCCAGGTAAAGAGTAACAAATGTGACTGTGAAATTCCAAGTACTTGTTTAGGTTTTCCTTTTGAAAGCTTAATTTGAGGAAATCACATTATAATTAAATACAAATGCAAGCAATGCTACATTTATCCAAATACAAGTCAAGATATTATTTTCCTGCGAGAAAACTGCCCTATCCTGCTTTATCCTATATTCCCATTTTGGTTTACGCTTATGTACATATGGTTGAGAAGCTGAAAGATCTGGCTGACCATCAGCTCTTGCTGCCTCCAAAAAGACAGGGCTGTTTGGAAATAACGCTGCTTCTTGCAGCTGACAGCTGCTTCCTCCTCAAGGACTCTGGTGGGTGCTTTTAATTCTACTGCCACTGACCTCCAGTTCAGGAAAAGGAAGCAGCATTCATGGAGGACAGCAGCATTTATCCTTTCCCAACGCAGTAGAATGAGATAGGCCGAAGATAAGCAATGTGCAATGCCATTACTTGGCACCAACCCATATTCTCTGACTTCACGGTCCTGTCCTTCACATTTCTTGTTGTACTTTGAACTGACAGACCAGGCTCCATATCTCTCCAAATCAGCTGGTTGTTTTTGTATCCCTGAAAGAAAGAATGAAATATACCATTGCATCAAGGGAGGCAATGAGGAGGATGGTACTGGCCTCTTTTCAGTGGTGGCCACTGACAGAACTAGAGGAAACGGCCAGAAACTGAAGCACCAAAAGTTCCACAGGAACTTAAGGAAAAATTTATTAACAGTGAGGGTGACAGAGCACTGGAACAGGCTGCCCAGAGAGGTTGTGGAGTCTCCTTCTCTGGAGATCTTCCAAACCCGCTTGGACGCAGTCCTGTGCCACATGCTCTAGGTGACCCTGCGTGTGCAGGGGGGTTGGACGAGATGATCTCCAGAGGTCCCTTCCAACCTTAAGCATTCTGTGATTCTATGATCATATGAATGCCCTAATAAAAGGAGACATACTTGGTCTGTAAAGCAAATATGGAGCAAGTATCCTCTTTCCATTCATAGCCCGATTACTTTTTTTTCTTTCTTTTTTTTGTCTTTCCAATTAGGGAATAACACACTAAAGGGGTTGAAGAGATGCTGGAGTGGTAATCTACAGTCATGACCAAAACTTTCCCTCTAGAAAGATGAGACAAGAAGCGTCTAATTATACTGGATGTCCATACATCTACCAACTGTATGCAAGACAAAATACGAGACCCAGAGTCAGAGTAAATCACATAAGCATAAGTATTAATCTAGTTATTTTTTGTTGTTGTTTTTCACTTGACCAGTTGTCACTACAGTAAACTTGTCTGTCACTGGCAACCCAGGCTTTTTGCAAAGCTTCGTATATGAGGCAGAAAAACAAAATGCATTAATATTAAGAAAATTAATTGTACTATGCTTAAAAGCAAGAATTCTCTAGCAAGATATTGATGCGGTCACTCTACAAGAAATCAGAATGCATTCAAAATTTTAATTGACATATCTTATTCTTCCTCAAAATTTTCCTCAGAAATAAATATTCCTCAGAAAAAGAGAGCTGCAACTCTAAGGGCACAACGAGGCCACGCAATGCAGTATTGCAATTCAGCTGGCACATTTAGGTGGAACATTGAAGCACTATACAGAAACACCACTTTCACTCCTAGTGTCAGAATAACTGTCAGTATTGCACTGTGCCTTGGCTAAGTATTGTAACCTAAGTATAACTAAGTACCTAAGTATTGTAGGATATTTTACACTGTAAGATCTTCAATCTCCTGTTTTCAACATAAACTTCTCTCTCCCTTTAGTTAATTGAGTATCATCCCTATTCAATATCTTCTGAGTAGAAGTCTAATAAAAGAAGAACTGGTCTTCTGTTACATACCATTCATGATAAATACCATAGGTCTGCTGTGTTCTTCCTTTGCTTTCCTTACTAAGACTGTATTTTTGCTTCTCCTTATATGCATAAGAGTTCACATTCTAGATTTACAGGGCTTAAAGGTATTTACAATCATCTCTGCCGATGTCCTGAATAACACAGACAACACAATTATATGATTCCAAATTAAATCTATATAAACTCCTGCTAAAGCAATAGTTTGTTGTACTTAATGACCTCCAACTCCAATACAAGAGATTTCAGGCTCTAAAGAGCCCATCGTAATCCTATACAATTTTTGCTCGAGTGATTAAATATCCTCACTATAAAATTAAATGTTTTCTAAACTTGCGCAAGTTAACCATTAATCAATGGTTATTCTGTTTATTCTTCTACGAGATTCAAGATCATTAGAAATCTCTAGCTTTCAATACCTTTTAACTAAGCCTTTCCATAGGCTTATTTAGCTAAACCAGCTTTTTGGTTTCTCTCAGCCATGGCAGGCTGAGGGAAAAGATATTAACACAATTTAGCAAATATTTTTAAGAATCAGTAACCTCAAAACATATGGAGAAATACATTAGAGAAAGGAAAAACAAAACACTGAACACTGAAATAAAAAGATACGATAAAAAACAACCATAAAACTAAAAAAAAAAAAAAAAAGGTGCAAGGAAATTTATGCTTATAGCAACTTGGCAGTGAGATCTGACATTAGTTATCTAATGTGCTTTCAATATCATGGCATCCAACTGAGCAACTTCTTCACTGACCTCTCTCCTTGAACATCCCCAGTTGTTTGATTCAAAACTCTATTTTGATCACTTAGACCACTGACTCAGAACTGATACAGTTCTTCTTGTCACATGAACTGAGACTAAAACACATGTAACATTAAATAAGGGATCACCCTTCTCAAAATTTTGGTATTTGACATAAGTTAAAACACTCATTTACTCCTTCCCCTCTCTACCTGTATTATTGAATGACTCTTTTTTTTTCACTAAATGTCATAAGAAGCATAGTCATGTAAGTTAATACATATTAAAGGAAAAATTAAACAGAATCAAAATGTTTGGAAAAGTAGCCCCAAGGAACTGTTCGGGAGGAGGGCATGCTTTCTTACTTTTATTGGACGTTTAGACTGATCAAAAGGTTAAAGGTTTTGTAACATACTAACAACACGGTTTCCTTTAGGATATAGCTTTTGGAAGCTGACCAAGACAAATTTTAATTCCTTGTACAATTCTAACACTGTCTGCCAAACAAACCTCTTTGCCTCGTTCGACTCCTTCTATAAACTTAATGACTGCCACAAGGACTGGAAGAAGTAAAATTACTTTTAAGTATCCCAACCCACAGTTAAAATATAACAGAATTTACAGTTTTCTACAGCTCCATCTTTTCCCTTATCTGAGTTAGGATATTGTCTCTTTTGCAAAATATCAATGCACTTTAAAATAAACAACAAATAATTATTATATAAACATTTTTAAAATCTAGGTTCTATACAATGCTGGATTCTATAAATATCCTTATAGGAGAGGTAAAACAAGATAATGCTTGACCATAGTAGATTTCAGATTCAACTGATAATTATACAGAGTTATCCTTCAAAAGAGCAGATAATCATAATTAAACTCTGTGACTGAAAATTAAATCACTGAGAAAATGCTGAAATCTTAATCAAATAAACAGAAAATAATACTTCCAACAAAGTACAGAACCAAGAAACAATTTTCCAAAAAAAAAATGAAACAAAATGAAACATGTTAGTGAGCTAAAGGAAAAAAGAACAGTGACCTAACTGTAATTAGTGAAAAAATAGAATACACTATTCAGAGAGACATAGAGTTTTCTAAAGTGTTAGGTTAGTTATTTAAGAAAAATCTAAAGGAAATAAAATTGGAACTTTAAGCAGAAAAAATGAGACTGATCAGATTTTTGTATTCTTAGGGCCAAAGAACCAAATGTAAGTCTCCAAATTTCTAAAACAGTTAACCTAAATGGGAATTAGCAGCTATAAGAATGAGGAAAGACTAACAATAAAAAGATGCCAAAGCAACAGGATTCCAGTATCCTCTGATCTTTGCTATCTAATATCACCCCATGAGGAACATTCCTGTGGCAAAATTAAGGGAGACTGGACAGGGAGGCAGGAAGAACAGATGCTCACGTGCTTGTCTTAATCCGTTCTTCCTCTCTCAACACCCAAATCAGTGACCAGGGCCTTGTGTTCATTGACATGGAATTATTTCAAGTCCAATTCTCCAACTCTAGGTTGTATTGCCTTACATTTTGATGCACTGATCTAGTTGTACCAAGTTGGAGACAGGGACTGAGTTCCTAAAGATACTATAACTGTTACGATACTCAGTAGGGAGGAGGAAGAGGGAAAAGGGCCTCTGTAGGATCCACTGCTCCTGTGCTCTTTCAGACATAGCTATAAAATGAAAAAATCTTTGTCATTTCGGTATGAGTTGGTACCCTTGATACCAATTATGGCAGCGTCTTTGCTATTTTTAATTATTATTTTAACAATTTTCATACCACTTCTCATGTTGCCCTTACTATTGGCATAATGGGCCTTGTATGTCTGCTGAATTTTAACATTTTATAGAAAAGGAAAATGTATTTTACCAATGGAATATTTTAACAAATTTATGAGTATGAACTTGATACCTACTAACTTTTTGAAAAAGCTGTTAACATAGTTTCATTACTCTATACTGCAAATTCTCTGTTCAGAGAAGAAATTCTCTCACTAAGGAGATTTTTTTTTCATTTTAATTATAAAAATAAGATAGCTTACAAATGTGTAATGGTTTCCTTCACACATATTTCCAAGTGTGTTGGAAATCAGAATGTTGGAATGTCGGAGTCAGAATGTTGGAGTCAGAATGCATTTAAAGATGTCAGACATTCCCCAACTCTTAAAGTTTATTTTTCAGCTGCTTAAGTGCCAAGCTCTGTCTTTTGGATTTTTTTTTTTTTTTTTGCTAAATCAGAGGCACATAAGAATGACAATAAAACTGGTTTTGTGCACTTCAACAGCAAAGGACACAGGAAAAGTTTTGTCCTTGTTAAAACATGAGCACTTGTTTTGATTAAAAGCATAAGCCTCATCACCATTTAATGCAAGATCTTGAAAGACAACAAATGGAATGAACAATGTCAGTACTGCGCTTTTGTGAGTTCTTCCCCCACCAAAAAAAAAAAAAAAAAAACCTTCAAAAAAGGTGCGAGTCCCCTCAAATTACGCTTTGCATATGCTATGCTCACCCCAAACTTCATTCTAAATCTTTTTTTTTTTAGGAGAAAAAAAAAATCACTTGAGTACTCTCCAATTTGGAGATGAAGGAGCTAATCCAACCTTTTTGTAGTTGCCTCTGTTCCAGGCTGCTATAAAGCCTGTTCTTGCCAAAGACAAGAATAGACAGCAAGGGAACATTTCCTTCTGTGCCTTTTGTTCCCTCACTAATGGAGCACTGAGAGTTCACAGATGAGAGAAGCACAAAAGAGGGAAGAAAGGGCAAAGACAATTAGGTAGATTAGATAGACAACTGTTTTTGGAAACACGAAGCAAAAGGTCAGGAAAAAAAATGCAGGAGGGGAGAAACTAAAGGAGGCCTTTTAGAGCCCTATTTATTCGTGGAAGGCAACCAGTAAAGGCAGGACAGAGGGTAAGGTGAGGACAAGGGGCAAGCAAGAGGGGAAAAGGCACCAGATGGAGAGAGGCTGGGTTAAACTAGGACGATACAGACAGATGTGGTGGGCTCAGAGGAAGCTGGGGGCAACTGTACCTTATTTAAAAACCTCCCACACAAAACCTAGAACACAACCTGAGGCTACAATCTCACCATTCCCCAGCAACTGGCAAAGTGTGTGCTTTAACCACCTCCAGAGGTTGACCCATCCACCCAGATGACTGTCCTTTGTACTCTCTTGAATTAAGTAGCAGAAGAGGGAAACAACTTAATTCAAATTCATTTTTTTCTGAATAATATTATTTCCCAAATAGCTTAAATCCATTCCTTCATTTCAAAACCCACTGATGGGGAAGCACTTGTGCTATATTTAAAACTTGCAAAGATCTGAGCTGGCACCAACTAAAAAGGGTTAATATTTGATAAAGACCTTTTACTGCTTCACAGGAAATTTTCCCATGAATTTTCACCAGTGGTTCCAAACCAATAAATGACCCTGCTGTTGAGTGAAACATTTACTGTATTTGTCCTTCCACAGAAACATAAAACTTTACCAAACAAGTACCTTTACATTATTCCAAGATATCTCCTATCTCATAGAAGGTGCTCAACAAATGAATCTGTTTAATCCCATCATCAAACAATGTTATTAAGGAAAAATATTTCTCAGGATAAGCAATTTTTCAATACTGCAAGAACACTATCTGTATTTAGCATACTCTCCCAATCTAAACAATCACAGAGATAAGATGGAGACCTGATTTTGTAAACATGGCTATTATTTTTTCAATTTTTTCACATTATTTTTCATGGGAGGGTCATAAAATAACATGTCTTTATCGCTAGCTGCATGCAACGCTGAAGTGAAGTTTACAGAGAACTTGAGTTTTCAGTGTTGATCTCTGCAACATCCTCAACTATAATCAACCTGAAACATTATTATGTCCCTGGTCTCCTGTAAAATTATACAAAATTGGAGACGCCTGCACTTTGAGAATGAAGTGTTTAAGGGTCAATCAATGCCAAGAATTTAAAATAGAAGTCTAAAATGAGAAAGATACTATTATAAGAAGGTCCCCCAAAAGAAAACAGGGTGACAAGATATCTGAACAAGAAAAAGTATAGCTTTCTTATTTTCAGCTATGGTTCTATAAATGAAGAATCTTATGTCTCATGTCATGAGCAATTTTGACTGCAAATCACAAGAAAGCACATTTTTTGCATTAATAGTTAGCATTTTTAAACAGCGAATTTTCATATTAAAACTGCCAGTTACAGCAAAGCACAGAACTGCAAGGCTGGAGAGAGGGATTGTAAAGCAGAAAGGGTACTCTTCAGGTTAAGAAATATTTCTATTGCTCTCCAAGGAGATTTATTTCATCCACCATATAGCATGTGTCAAGAGTTATGCTGATCTTCCATTGGGAGCTAAGTACCCAATATTTTTTGCATTACTCTGCACCACAATAGCAATCCTTGACATTGGTTGTAAGTGTCAGACAGAGCAGTCATTAATTGTCATCATCTCTAAGATATAAAAAACCATCTCTTCTTGAATGTTACCACACAAAAAGTGTACATGTTATCTTTATACAGCAAGTGCAAAAAATGTTTTGTACTGCAATAATAATCATTTAGAATATACGGGATAGAAAGTGTACTATTGTCAAACTGTCAGTCAAAACCCTTGTTACACAAGCATAGAACATCACATCCATCCATAACTGCTTTTCCTGTCAGTCAAATGTGTTGTTCTATACAAATCTAACATCAATTTGATTTCTAAATTGGCAGAAGCTGTAAAACATTATTCTGATGTGATACCAATGTGATCTAAGTTATTGCTGATATCAGGATACAACATAGCTTTCCTCTAAAATGCAGTTGTCGTCCTGCTTTTAGGCATCTGCACAACTTACACTTTGCATGTATAACAGTCAACTGAAAACATGCCATGCTACTTGGTGATAATTTCCTCTAATCTGGAATAAACCAGGGTTTGAATATACTAAATCAGGCTGATAAAATAATCACTAATATGTACATTAGAAGAAAAACAAATATTCCAGTATATCCATCACATACCCTCATTCAAAATCAGGTGAGCCCCTTTATCTCAGCTATGAGAAACACTGGCTTATGAAAATTGAGTCAAGAAGCACTAAATCCCTACAGCACTTTTCTGTGACATTAGCTGCAGAGTGAATTGAATGGGATACATATATCCTTCATAGAAAAGTACAAAGTTGGATACAAGTTTCTAATTCCACTGCAAAACCAAACGCAACTGAAAAGGTAGACAGGAAGAATTCAGAATTGATCTTAGAAAGAAAAATTTAAAAAAAAACAATAAATCAAACCATGCTCTTGCCCTCTGAGGCCTATTCCATACATACCCTGACGACTGCATTTTTTTGTGCTAAGGTACTGGGATCAACACAAGCTAGAAAAAGCACATCGAATCAGTCTCTCCATAGACCACTAACAAATGAAACCATCCATTTTGTTCCATCTGTGAAATGTGCAAGTAGAGGCAATACAAACTACAGGCTACCAAAATAGAGATTAAGTTATCGTGATTTTTTTTTTATTTTTTCTTTTTTAAATTCATATCAGAATCATTAATCCAGAATGATTTATTAACATTCTTACAATTATATGGGCATATGAAATGTAGCAGACCTTTGTCCCAGCTATAATTGGTGACTTTCAATATACTTGGTGTACATAAAAACTTTATGGTATAATACCTGATGGCTGACGAGATTCTAAAATCCTCAGGAGTTCTGGTGGCAAGTCCAAACAAATTGCTGTGGAGATGGTATCATCAATCTGTTTTCCACTTGCACCTTTTAGCAATCCCTATGGTAAAGCAGCAAGGTGTCTATGCCTAAATCATTCCATTTTTCAGACCACTAATGCTTGATCTGTTAATGAAGGCATGGGACAATGAAACAAGGAAGCTAAAATTCAGGCTCACACTTTAGTTTACCAACTCAGCCACATATTTTACAGAAATTTTAGAGAATTGAGGTAAACACCTACCTAACAGTAGCATCTTAAACTCAGCTAATTGGTGAGAACTAGGTCATAGAACTATTAAACAATGGATTTACACATATATATAAGTATATATTTATATAAATTTTATATATATATATATATATATATATATATATATATATATATCAAAAAGTGATACTTTTTTTTGGTCTCAGCATTAACACTGTAATGCATTAAACCACCCGGTATTTTTGTGGGTAAATTAAAACCAACTATTATGTCTTTAACTAAAACTCTTGTAAGGTCCAGCTAGCTCACTCCTGTTGAAACTATGATCTCTTAGTATAAAAACAACTTTTGAAGGCAATGAAAACTATGTGCATAAAAATTAAATACAGACAATGTAATTCAGTAACACCAGGTTGCTCAGGATCATGTCCAATTGGGATGTGCATAGCTCCAAGGATGGAGCTCTACAAGATCTCTGGTCAACATATTCCAGTGTTTAGTTTACCCAAATATCTCTATTCAAATATGGGAGATGAAATAAATCACTTAGTCAACCATGATCCTAGGAAAAATCATAATACAATCACAGTTATGCTATGGAAAAAAAAATCTCGATCCTTTTGAAGACTGCTTATTCTGTGAAGAAAAGATGGTTTAAAAATAACAGCAAAATTAGAAACATTTCTTCCGCCAGAATCTTTATGAGAGAGTAGGTGCTTGATGTTGCATGAATATCTAGGACACATTCCCTCTCTCAGGAACAACAGACATGTTCTTTCTTTTTTTACGGAGAGTAATACATATGAAAACTGAAATGAGTTAAATTTATTTTCAACTTCCTTTAAAAGTATTCTGTGCATAGTTAACATACACTGAAAAGAGCAATTGTTTCATCTTTAGAAGGGAAAAGTAAGAGAGAAATAAGCCTGGGTTACTAAAGTGACAACTAAATTTAATGTTCAAAATTTGCCTGAGGAAAAAATGTTGATCAAACTATAGCATACCTTTGTCATACAGGAGACAGTAAAATAATCCAGAGGGGCAGCAACCACTGGGCTTTAGATATTTGGTTTTATTCACCAGGGCAAGATCTTTGTGGTAACAACATCCACCATTACCTGGCATGACTCTTATGGGGATAGGCTTATCTGTTAGTAAATAGCAACTAGCAATTAGTGCAATTAATGGAGCTCACTGCTTGTCCCAGGAAAATGCTATGGTGCTCTTCACTCCGAGTGTGCAGGGGCCTCTCAGCCTTGCAAGGAGTGGCCTGAGCCCAGCATCCCAGGGAAGGGGAGTGGTGGGATGCTCAGGGTCCAGCCAGAGGAGTTGGGCAAGTGTCATTCCCTATCCCTGCTCAACTCTCCAGTGCTGGACTCCGTCTTTTACACACTTAGGGAAGGAGTGTATAGGGAAGGACTGTACTAGGGTCACCCTTAGGAGGGGATCTTTCCAGAACCTCCAAGAGAGATAGATCCGTAAGAGCATCTGCTCTTTGCTCTGTCAGCACGTTCAGGGTTTTTTTTTTTTTTTTTTTCTATGAGTTTGGCACCGTTGCAATTTTTAGCCAAGTGAGAGGGCCCTGCCTCCACAGGACTTCCCACCTCCCTACCTTGCTGCTGGGATCAGTACCCATCGTTCCACCATCATGTTCCTGCCACATCAGCAGAGTTTGGTGTTTCCTGGACATCTTACAAATCACGGAGTTAAAACATTACCATCCCATCTCAGTGGAAATCTGAGGCTTACAGATAAACAGTAGGGACTAAGAACCAAACAAAGACAAAATAAAATGAACTAAAAGAAAAGAAAATCAGGTTTCAGATCTTTTCACTACTTCACAAATCACACGACTGATCACAGAATTAAATCACAGAATAAAATCACAAAATTAAGCTATATGAAAAACTTAATCTGTCACAAGAAGGAAAAGCTTAAATGTGGAGGTTACTACGCAAAGCCTTTTCAATTTTACAGAATATAAATACTGAGATTCATTCCTCCTCCAAATGTGTATCTTCAAAAAATACTATGTTATAGCTTATTTTGAAACTAATAGGAATAGTCACGGATGAAGGCATGCAAACTTCCACAGTAACTGCCAAATTCTATTAAGATTTTGATTGATCAATCTTGATCAAAATGCCTAATGTGTGTACCACGTATAGTCACTTGGCTACTAAACAGTCTCCTCCCCTGAAAAGTATGCCAAAGTTTTTTCAGTAAATTAAGCTACCTTATGAATCACAAACTAGGCAACAGAAACAACTCTATCTATATACCCACATCACGCCAGGAGTTTTGCTGGCTGTATCAGTTAGGTACTGTGATTTTTTTTCCACCTCCTGAGCTGTCATTATTATGCCAGCAAAACACAGTGGGTTGGCCCATTCTCAAACTTTCAGAGCATAGAGCAGTTACTAATTTAGATCTAAAACACCGAGAAGCAAGCAGCTATTTTACATACAGGGAAATCAAAGAAATGTGAAGTGCTTTGTCTAAAGGTACTTAGAAGAAATGGGTAACAGCTATAATTAGAATCCAACATCAATCCTTGTGTTAATACTTCTAGACCTGTCTTTTTCAAAGTGCATGATTTGGGGTATCAAAAATAAGAATAAAACTTGATATTAAGACAGCAACTGTGCTTACTGCCAGAATGAAGTCCCCTCTCTCAATACACACTTTAACAACAATAAAAAATAAAAAATCAGTTTCTTCCTTTCTAGGAATATAAACAGCCCTCTTTCTCAAGAATCAAATTTATGAAATCATTGAGGATTAAAAAATAAATATTAAAAAAATAGCAACTGTAGAATTAAATTAAAATTCTGTCTATATCTGATTTGGCCTATGCACCTATGTGCTGAGGAACTCAAAGAAAAATACATATACGTGCCAAGTATGCTAGTATACCAAATTATATTAGACGGATTTAATTATTTTGCTTTCAATGCAAAGGTACAGCACCTCAGCAATTATGAGACTGTTAATACAACAGAGCATAACAGCACCTTTAAGAGGTCTTGTCTAACCTCTAGGCACACATATAACTCCCATTAAGGCTAATGGGAGTCACATGTGTGCATCCAAGGGAGAAGAGACCCATTAAAACTGATACAACATATCCATTAATCTTCAGGTCACTCTTAAGGTCAAACATTATAAAAATGTTTATGAACAGTACTTACTAGGTATGCACAGTGGCTATTTTGGCTTTAGGACAGACCTGTGGGCAGCTAAGGCCATGGAAAATGTCTGCTTTAAAAGCATCACCATGTTTCAAATAGTAGCAGGGAAATTTGAGAGTGCTTTTGAGTAGTGAGAGAAGACATTTTTCTATCATCTCCTGAAAGAATTAGGATAGAAATGACAGAGAAGGTTAGGCACAAATGAAAACCTTGGGCAAAGGTATGTTCTAGCTTTTCATTTTTCTTCCATCCCCCAATCTTTCTTCATATTTCAGTCCTTTAGTCGTGGTTCTCTGCTTCAGGAAAAACAGTAACTGCAATGACTAAATGCCTGATCTGTGAAGTCTGCTACAGAGACACTACAAATTACATTTTGATTCTGAAACACCAGCAAACCACCACAATTCAAGAACTGTTTGGGAGGAAGAGGGGGCATTGAAAGGTTTTCAAAGCAAAAGGTAATCTCACTTTGCTGCCTGCTTCTTTCTGCATATCTGAAAACTTCCTTTTTCACCAGTGTAGTTCAGTTCAAGAAATCATCATTTCCCGCTTAAAAAAAAACAAAGGCTACCTGTTTCCATTCAATCCGTAAAACCTGCCTGCTCCGAAGTGGATTTGCAATCTTCATGCATGCTGAGTCCTGCAGGAGAGAGATATTTCTCTCCAGCATGGCTACCAGATGATCTCCATATGAATCGAGCAGAAGGAACAACAGGAAGAAATGCAAGTGTCAGACGAGCACACAAATGGGGAAGACCGCTGGATCTCAGCTACTGCTGCTTGTTTAATGTTTCCTTCAAGCACTGCAGTGGGTGGGGAAAGGTAGCTTCATTACAAGTGTTTCTACTCAAGAACTATTCCGAAACTTGTCTTTTGGAACATGTGTCAAAACGCTTGTTCTGCATGTGAGACTCGCTCCATACTCCCCAATTAAGCTTCCTGTTACAGGGCCCATATGTATTTCCAGCACTGACAACTCCTGCCAGCTACTTCTGCTCCAAAATCTCATGTGATAGACACAGATGCTCAACTGCACCTGGTGTCTCAGGTCACAGCACAGAAAAGAGGCTGTATCCAAGCACTCAGGTGGGGGGTTCCTCATCTGTGATCATGTGCTTTCCACTGCTGTTCTTGCTGTGAGCCACAACGTTACCCCATTTTGCTTAAAATGCACTTTTCTCATTAAGTAATCCTGCAGTATCAGACATGAGTTCTTAGTCTTTGTAAGAAGAATTACTGCTTACAAAATACTGTTTGAAAAAGGTTTTTGCAGCTGCAAAAATGAAACAGCAGAACTGTTCTTCCAAGGCCAGAATATTCATTACGGGCTTCTTCCCTGCATGTGACAGGACAAATAATCCAGAAGATTGCCAGTTTTCTTGGCCAGAAGCTTAATAATAATAATAAATAAATAAATTGGCCACAGCATCCACCACTACCAGCCCATGGAGGACCTCTATAGTCCTCAGCATTGCATCTCAGCAAGTTACACAAAGACCTCACAAACATTTTTGAATAAGCCAAAACAAAGTACATGCTGTTCACAGCAAGAAAGATTATTTGTCTTTTAACCTTCATACCTTAAAAATGCAGATTCCTCCCAATTTGTCCTTACAGCCCTATTCTACAGGAACTCCTTCAACTGGCTTCCTAGAACAGATTTATCTTTTTAGCCGATTTTTCCTCAAACATGTTCAAGCTTTCACAGAAAAACACCCAGAAGCTAAAGGCAGGCAAAGGTTTTCCGTGATTTTATTGCACAATTTGCAGTTTGGCCCCTAGCCGAGAAAAGGGCCGCGGAGGTGGGGGAAGGGCAATCCCTCCCCGGGGCTGAGCTCACACTTCAACCACTTGCAGGTGCTGCTCCTCCTCCTTCCCTGCCCTCCCGCGGCCTCCCTGAGCCACCAGGAAATTAGCGGTCGGCGGAAGGAAAAAGGGGGGAAAAGGAGGCGGTTTTCACGGCCAAACGCCCGTTGGGATCCGAGAGTAGCAGCCGCCTCCACCCCCCAACAACAGCTCCCTCAGCCCTGGCCCGCCCCCGCTTCTCCCCCATTGGTTACCCCGCTCCCCTCTGATTTGCTCTTCGTCCCGTCAATCAGATGCCCCCGCACCGCCCCCCGCGCACTCTGCGCCGGGAGCGCTTCTAGGGCGCCGCTGCGGCGGCTGCCGTCACTTCCTGTGCAGGCGGCGCCGCTCTAGGCGCCCGTCCGCGCTGTCTATCGCCCGCGCTGCGGCCGCTCTGGGCGGCGGGCGCGCTCTCTGTGGCCGCCGGGTGGAGCGGCCGCCGGGGCCGGGCAGCGCGGGGGAGGCCCCGGGCCGCTCTCACCGTCCCGAGCGCGCGCTCGGTGCCGCGGCCCGGCCCTGGCCGCGCAGGTCAGCCCGGGCCAGAGGGGCCGGCCCCGCGCGAGGCGCCCGCCCGACCGCGGCGTTAGCGCCCGTGTTTCCCGTAGGGCCGGGAGCGGCTCCGCAGCTGCGTGACCCCCGCCGCGGCGGCGCGCGCGCCGCCTCCGAGCGAGCCAGGTAGGCCCCGGTGGGAGGTGAGGAAGGAAGGATGGAGCCCCGAGGGGGTCTGCAGCAGAGAGGAAAGAGCATCGTGCTCTGTCGCAGCGCTTTCCTTTCCCTTGTTTTTCTAGACTGCTCATGTGGTGCCACGTGAGGGAATGCAACGTTTAGAGACATCTGTGACCCCATCTCGCTGCACGTGCGCTGCCCGCCCAAGGTGACGGGGACCTGCTGTACCTCCTGGTAAGCCGGTTCTGGGCAGCGCAGCGGCATTGGATGGCAGCCTGGTGGCTTGTCACAAAGTTGGGGTGTCTTGGCAGAGGGATGCTGCCTACTTACGGTCACTGTCAGGAAGCTTGGGATTGTGTAGTCTTTTAAATCCCCAGTCATACTCCTTGCATCACCTCTCAGTTGTCAGTGGGAGAGAAGAGGGCATCAGGGTCAAAGATGAAATATAGCCAGCTTATAGCAAAGCTTGATTCCAAGGTATTTAGTTATCTCTTTGTTCTATTGGATCTTAGTGGATCAACTTCTTTGGAATCTATATGAATATGCAATTCACGATTACCTGCTGATAAAAGTGTTCACTTTAATGACTACTACTTTTATTCTTTATCAGTGTTATTTCATCAGTCAGTGTTTCTTTTTTCCTAACATTTTTTTCCCTCTCTTTTTGCCTTGGGTTGTTCCTATCAGCATTTTCTTCTTCACTTCTTAGAAGGTTATCATCATTACTTTATCTAATGAAGTGATTTTTAAGAAAGTATTTACAGTGTCATTGCTGGCTCAGGAATTAGCATAACAAAAAGAGTGTAAAGGTGGTGTAACAATTCACATCTCTGGATTCTTTTGCTTCAATCTGTGTTCACACTGCATGAAGTCAGCAATTTCAGTTATCTGGTATGAATTTAGAGAACTAAATTCACTTATGAAGAGAGGGAGAGGGAAAAAAAAAAAAAAAAGGCCTGTTACTCTGTAGGACTAGAAAAGACCAAAGGACCAGTAGATCTCATGCGTAATGTATATAATGTCAAGAGTGTTTGATGGATTTGACTCTAGTACTTTAATTCCTCTGCCAGGACTTGCTGTAGGAAGAGACGATTATATCAATTTTGGAACACCTATTATTGTGACTAGTGCTTGGAATTAGAAAGTTCCATGGCCCATGTACCTTTTCTTCAGTGAGAATAACTGGTGGTGTATGTGAAGAAAAGATACAGTAGGTGTTACAACACAAACAGGCTAGTTCAAACTTCTTCCAGTGTAATTTTTATTAAGAAAAGAACTGAAACTAAATTTACACATCACTTTCTGTGCATACTGCTAAGGAATTTATTTAGAAAGTCGGATTTTTTTTTCTTTCACTCTTGAAGAATGGTTCTTGTTCAAGTGATACATTGGCATCACCATCCATGTTTTGGAGAACAATATGATAGTATAGTGAGCTTTTGTTATCTTTGTAACTTATTTTTTATTATTTTTAAGTATTCTTCCAATATTTTGCTGTCAAATACATTGCTGTAATGTTTTATAAGGAATTATTCTTGTCTTTCTGGGTAAAGTAGATCATTACAAAAAATTGTCATAAGGTTGTCAGTATGTCAAATGATGCAAATTTTGTGTTATCCAAAAATCAGAATGTTCAGATTATTAGGATTATTTTTTTTGAATAATAACATTTTACAGTTCTTAAGTAACAAGTGAATATCTGTAGGTTGAATACAAAATGTATAAAAGTGCACTAGTCTGAGGATAAAACAGCTGAGAACTTTTAACTTAAATTTTGGCTCAGACTTGATAGGTCCTTTTACCTTTTAGGCCTGCCTTGGTTCATTCTTTTGTTTTTGTTCATCCCCTTCAGAACGTATATGAAGGAATGAATTCCCATCAAAACATAAGCTGAAATTTCTATTGTTGATATAGTTGCCTGAACAATTAGAATTATATATTTCACTAAACAAGTGCCTAAATTTCCTTCACTCTTGCTAGAAATGTTGCAAACCTGTTGAGTAATAAGTGTTGCACCAATCTCAATGAACTCAGACTCACATGTCTCCAAATGCTCTTCTGGAGCATATAGTACAGCAATACAAGCACACAAAATATCATCCTCTGAATTTGTTTTAGGAAAAGTTTAACCTCTCAAGTAACGGGTCTTCAGATGCATTATAAATCCATTCAGTGATTAAGTGGCTGTCAGGTAGATGGGAAGTCATGCCCCAGTTCATGCTGGTTGGTTACTGAGGGTTAAGGTAGATACATCCAGCTTGAATTTAAGGATCCAAAGATAATAAAATAGACGAAACTGATTCAGCTTAATTTCATCATTTAGGGAGAGAATTTTCATTGCAGGTGATGATTATTCAAAAATGCAAAAACTTAATTACCCAACAAAACCATAAATTTAAATTATGACTTAAATCAGGTGCATTAGCAGGTATAGGTAAAAATATTTTGGCCTGAATAGATACTTCACTTTTAGTTATTGATCATTCTAAAGAGCTGGTTGGTAGGGTGACTTAACTTCCCTTTTGAGTGTCAAATGCTTAAATCCTCTTAAATTGAATGAGTGTATGCAGGTGAGGGTGTTCTTTGCATTTGGGAGGTGATTGTTTTGGGTTTATGTCTTCTTATGTCTGTCTCCTCTTAGAAAATTTCTTTTCCCCTCGAAACTCTAGATATCCCCTACCTTATTAGGAAAAGTAATGACTCACAGAAGTGTTCTTATACTTACTGTGATTCAGGATGTGTAGGAAGCAAATGTTCTTGTAATGGACTAAATAAAACTCAATTAAAACTTGTGAACAAGTGTTATATAAAGACTTCAATAGAAACTTTTAGAATAGAATTGGAAAGGTAATTTCTCTACTGTGGTAGTTTCTGACACTGTTACTAATCCAGGGACCTCCATTTGTACTCTTGACATCAAATACTTTGGTGCTAGTTGAGGAAGATATTTGATCTTTTACTGTGTTTAATCCTTAGGATCTTATAATCTTTTAAAGTTATGGTTCTTAAAATTGCTGAAGACTGCTACTGAGAGAATACTTGGGAAGGAAAGACTGAAAAAAGTTTGACTACGTACTATCAATGTTAAAAATATATTGTAAAAAAGTAACTGTTCAAAACACAAATGAGAGAGCAGGAGTGATATCTGAATCTGCTATTAACATGTAGCTTGCAGCAATAATCCAGCACACAATTACATATACAAAATGGGAGAAAATAGAAAAAGTTTCCTTTTTACTACTTTTAACTTCTTTTTTTTAAAGGGATGGTTAACATATACTTTAAAAGGTGTAAGGTTCAGGTAGGTTGGGGGCAAGGAAAAGAGGAGGGAGGAGACAGATGTCAAAATAAAATTAGTAATTATTTAAACAGTATAGTAGTAGGCCACCAATTTCAGGTCAAAATGCAAGTAATTTAACTGGTGTTTCTATGTTGTTTATAATGACCTACTCTTTAAAACAAGTGAACCGAAATCCCACAAAACAACCTAGCAGTCTTGTACCTGTAGTTTTTGTACTTATTCAGTGCAAAAAGGATCAAAAAATGTGAGATGATTTGTGTCCAGATAATTTGTTACTAGCCAACACTGACTGAAAACTTCTGGGCATAGAAGCAAGTTCATTGCTATAGCTCAACGTGTGGTGGGCTGCAGTGATAATAAAAATAGACAAACATGAAGTTTATGTTGAAAAATGGAAATAGGCTCAAAATCAACTGTGTTACTGCTAGTTATTGATGTTAAGAGAGAATTTAACTTCCCTAAAACTTGGTACACGTAGGAATGCAGGAGATCACTTTGGTGTTTCCAGCAAGCTGCTTGTGGTATTCTAGTTTTGCCTCTTTGGGTTTTTACACTCACTCATTTCCACTAACTTTCTCACATAGACCAATGAAAGGAAAAGAGAGAGGGTATGATGCTGCAACTCTCATTTTAACAGGGCAGTATGCTGTCAATAACTAGCTTGTAGCACCCACTGCCCTCTTCAAATAAAATTAAAAATAGTGAAAAGACAATGTGCGCTGCTCGAAAGCTGCAGATATGTCTCATGAGTTGGATTACGCTGTACATGCACCGAGAGGGTAACAAACTCTCTGGCCTGTGGCTTCTCAAATGGGTTAAACAGCTCCACTGACCATGTAGTAGTTAGTGTATGTGACCATCTGCAATTGTTGTCAATCTGTGTCTGATCTTTGTAAAGAAATCTTTAGGAAAATGAGAGCAAAAAGGATATCTTTTTATAAAATGTTTATGTCAGAGGTAATGGTGGGGTTTGTTTGTTTGCTTGGAGGTAGAATGTAGCCCATGTGCTAGAAAACTTGGAAATTTTTCCAGGCTGTTTTGAAGGCAGATTTTTTGGAGGAAAGAATGCTTAAGATAAAGAGTAAGAAAAATAACGGAAGCTGGAGGGAAAAGAGGACAAATATCTGATATGGTACAAAAAGAAATTATGGCAGCGGTGCAGAGTTCTTGGTTCATGGATGTAGTCTGAGCGGGTCTGAACCCTTCCTTCTTTCCCTGCAGAAGGAACCAATGAAGCTTCATATTCATTGTGTTCATATCAGTGTCTGCCTGCATTTCCCATCTATAAATAGTCTTTCTGCCACTGCTTATCTCTCAACATCTCCATGACTGCTAATACTAGCAGCGGGGTAGGGAAGGAATTAATGGAATTTTAAAACACTCTCAGAAATACATTAAAAATAGTGTTAATTTCACAAGCAGAGGAACTGGTAACAGGTGAGAGGGGCCTGACATGAAAAAGGACTTTCAGGAAGGAAAGTAAAATTAATATGGGCCATGACACTGTGGGGCATAACTAAATCAAGAATGGGCCTTGGACTTGCAGAGGAAGTGTAGAACCTCAGTCTGTGCACAGCTCAGGTGCTTTCTGTAGCACAGAAATGGTTATCCCTCTTCTAAACTGCTGCCTATAATGTGTGAATACAACTATGCTAGTGGATCCTGAAATGCTAATGTACCTACAGCACTGAAGAGTGTATGGTGAAAGCATACACTTCTCACATGTGCTTAAAGTTACCATAATTGCCAGGTAATAAAACTGTCAAAGTTTGGGGACACTGAGTACATCTAATTTTCCCAACTACCCTGTTAGTCACCGTGTATGCCAAACATTTCAAAGTAAAATCGTATCAAAAAGGTAAGAATGAGGAGGAATCAAATAGTATTCCTTGCTTAAATAAAGCACCAGCAAATCTACGTGAATCCTACAGCTATCATGAAAAAACCTTTTTTTTTTTCCTTTACTGTGAAAATACAGCAAAAAAACCTCATTATTCAGATTTATAATGTTCTGGTGTTACCTTTGTTGTCTTCAAAACTAACATGCTGAAAAGATCATACGAACAGGTGTGCAAGGCTGTTTTCTGTCTCTGTATTGACTAGTAGCAGATTTCAGAATAAAATGCTAGGACACAAAGTCAGCCAGTCTACCATCATGACTACCATCATTCCGTCTCTATTCTTGACCCCAGTGCTGGTTTTTTTACTAATACTGTATATGTCTTACCTCTTACCTGATGCTGGGCTGACCTGTTTCAGGGTACTAGGGCTCCCGAAAAAATAAATATGTTTGAAAGGATTTGCTTTCTTATGGCTTAATATAGTAAAATAGTTCTAAAACAGTTCAGTGGAGGGTCAAATGAGCATTGCAGCTAGCCTGTGAGAAAGGATGGGAACCCCTGATTGAGGGCAGGCACCAGGGAGTAATTGTAGATGCTGGAAAATCTACCAGCTTAGTGGAGCCTAAAAGCTGAGATGCACCAAGGGAAGTATGGATCTTTATCCTTCCTGCAGCTGAGAGTTCCTAACTGTGATTAGTTCTAATCGTTCATAAGTTATGCTGTATTATATAAGGCCAAAACTTACAAGTGATAGTAAGGAGGCTTACTTTTTTCCTGATACCAGGCCTTCTTGACTTTAACATGCAATAAACATGTACCATCTGTTACAGCAGTGGGTTTGCAAACACCCCTCCTTTTTGTACTGGTGTTGATAGAAGCTAGGGCTGAGATAGGGCTGCATTTAGGACAGATTTTACCTTTCTTGTCTAACAGATATCTTCAAGAAAAAAATAAAGGACATTAAGTTCCTGCAATGCAGAACAGAGATAAGCACAGTTACACTTGTATGTGGCTGACTATACAACTATACATACCTATGTAAAAAGAAAGAAAGATGGAATAAGGTCTGGGCAGTAGCTGTGAGTTTTGCAAATGAGGAGTTCTATCATCTGTAGTAAAGACGTAAGTAGCATCTTAGTATGTAGAAAGGTGTTGCTCTTGAGTGCCTTCTGCATATCTTCTCAATCTTCATCCCAGCATCTCCATTATTCTCCAGCTATTACGTGATCCATTCACATGGATCAGATGGGCACAGGCAGAACGGAAGACAACAGAGCTTTGAAATGGGAATTTAAGTTAGATGACTCCATTTTCTGAGTTCCTGTCAAGTTGAAGAAAGCTAATGGATAGCTTAGAAACAAAACCTAAATTTGGGATTGACACTGTGCTTAACAAATAAGGCTGTGTCAGGTACAGGTCCCTTATGACAATAACACCAAATATTACCTGTATCACTAATTGTAAGGCCGACTTCTCAGGTAAGTAGCAGTAACCGGAAAGTGAGAAGCTATGGGTATAGCTGCCCAGGACTTTCCAGCAGCCATGCCTTTGTGCTCTCTTTGAACCACCCTGAAAGGGAGCCGCACACCTCTGCCAGCATGTGATATCGCATCTGCTTAACGCAACGAATGGCAAATCTGCTAAGCTTTACATCCTTTTGGCTTTTACAGATGCAGTGCAATATGTACTTTCAGTTATCCATTATTATGTCCGGAGACCTCGTATTCTTATCGTGACCAAAATCCTTTCAAGTACAAGGATCTCCTTGTCATCTGTTGATATGATCTTCAATAGTTCACTTCACTGAGACCTACATTTGGAGCACAAGGGGTCTTGTATCTTTTTCTGTGTGCTGCTTATACATATCGATAGTGGTTTAATCAAGGATATTACCCCCTTCCACACAAGGGGCTGGTCCTTCATGCTTAAGCATTGCAATGACAGCTCTGCCAGGCTGTTCCAGCTGACCTCTCCATTGCTTGGGTTAAGCAACAGTGAATGCAAGACATGTCTGCAGATCATTCCCATGAGGTACCACTAGTTTCAAACAGAGTTAAGATTGTGTGGGCTTATGGTTTGGTTCTTCACCGGAATGTTTGAAGGTTTTCTGAATGACATATTTTGGAAAGCTTCAAGTTACCATGCAGCTTTGTTTTGTCAATTTTTTTCCTTTTTTTTTTTTTTTCCTTTTAGAGTTATTTAAAAGGAACAGCACCTTTAATTTTATACAAATTAAAGCAAGAGAGGGGACTGAAAATATACAAGCGATAGGTATATGTTCCTTTACAGAGGAGTCTGTAATTTTCTTTGGCATACTAAAGCATTATTCGAAGAAAAAAACAAAAATTGAAATAGAAAAGAGTAAGAAAAGAAAATGGACTGTGAGAGAAAGGAAGAATGACTGAGTCTATGACTCATTGCCTACTTTTCTTCCTAATTATTTTAATAAATTAAAATTAGGTCTGTATCCAAAAAATCATTATGTTATCTGTTCATGTTACACTTCAGGGAATGAGCTTATACTTACTTCTGAGCTTTTATAGTCATAAATTTAGCATCACAAACTTTGATTATAATATGTTAAGTATCAATTCTGCAGCAATTAAGCAATCAAATCTAGTTGTGTGTGTCAAATAGTATGTCTTCAAAAGGTACTGACTGATCCTAAAGTTCTCTGAAGTCAAGGGAATTTACTCTTAAGCTGATCTCTTTTATTCCATTTTATGAAATCTGAGTTTACTGAGCTGATTTTTAAAAGGCAATTCATGATTTGAATTTATCTTATGTATGTTTTGGAATTCAGTGTAACTGACATTAAATGTAACTACAGCAGTCAAGGTTACAGGCTTTGACACTAGTTGCTCACTCAACTTCCATAGCAAGAAAAAAAAAATCCTTAATTTTATCTGTTGAATTGACTTGTTACTCAGTCAATCAATCAAAGTAAATGTTTTCATTTACTTTCCATGTTTCACAAAAGAGTAATCCTGCCTCTCAGGAATACAGTGAGAAATAGATAATATTTTCAGTGACTGCAATGTATTACTGATATTTCAATTAGTATGAGCAGTTATTCCAAATGCTTAGAGAATCTTCTCTCAGTTCTTTAAAAAATGATAGATATTTAACTCAAGTGTATAGAAACCCAGACAGGAACATAAAATCAATCTTTTGCAAGGTTATTTGAGGTAATGATCTAGTGATAAGTTAATTTTACAGTGATTAAGAGACAGCACAGTCAGGGCTCCCAATTAGACTTTGATCTGAGGATATTTTTCTCTCTGCACTTGATAAGTAAAAAAGAGACAAGAATTAATAGTAAGGTACGAGGAGGCTTTCACTTGCTGGGATCTCAGTTTTATGCCTTATAAGGGGAGATTTTATAGCTATCTGAATACCTGTGGTTTGATTTCTAATCATCCAAATTTGGTGATCTTAAGCTGACATGTAGAACATCCTCTACAACTGAGAACATCTGAAGAGAAAAGTTAAACGGAACAATTTTCCCCAAACAAATTATACATAAAAAAAAAAACTCCACATATATATATTATAGTGGGTAAAAAAAGTTTTCGCTGCTTTCTGTTAATACACTGCACTTGTGGAAATAAAAAGGCAGGAATAGGAGATGAGGGGTATCGGTAGAGAAGCCCAGTGTCTTCACTGCAATTCTGGTGTTCTCTACGTGCCGCCTGGTTTGCTCTCGCGCTGGCTGGCAAACGCACACAGTGGCAGCACTGAATCCCCACGAACGGCAGTTACAGCTTGGCACTCCTGCAGAAGAGAGGGACTCGTAGCTTCATGATCATTCATATGGCCCGTGCCGTAGGTCTGAGTGTTAGGGCTTTGCAGAGTCTATACTAAAGTGGTGCTTTAATCCGTTGTGTCTTATTTTAGGGAGTACTCTGTAGGCCTATGTGTTTGTTTGTTTGTTTATATGTAATAATGTAGTGTTCCTTAGTAATGGGCTGATAGTAGTCAGAACTGAAACTTGTCAGTGCTTAATCACCTTTTTCATATTTCTTTAGACTGTGTTTCTTTTCTATCATTTATAATGATATATTAATATATCTAAAATACCGAAAGTTTTATACATTTGTTTTCATGCGCTTTGTCTGGAATATGTATTCTCATAATGTCTGCTGCAGTGCAATTGGTTGTGTAATGAAACTTCCTTAAAAAGAGCAGGCAGAGAAAATGAAGTCTGTTCTGTGTTTTATATCAGAATTATATATACTTGCTGTTAAATTAGGATGTTATGATGTTGAATGTTTCTAGGTAAAGGTAAAATGAAAAAGAGCAAGACTATGGTATGATCTGCAGTATACTGACTAATCAAGGGAGGATGACTGAGATATTTCATTCTTGGAATAAAGACAGGCAAAATGTGTTTTAGAAGGTCAAATAAGCTAGCAAGGAACAGCTGTTTGTAGTTCAACTCTAACTTAAAGCAAAGACTTACTTGAGAATCTAAAGGTGGAAAGGAATTTTGGTTGGAAGTAAGTGTGAAATGCTAGATTCAGAGAAATGGGGTAGAGGGAACAGATAAACAGGCATTAGAAAAATAAGCTTCAGCGGTTGCAGAGCTCTAGTAGGCAGAGTCTTTGGACTTTAGCCCATCAGCGCTAAAAAATCCATAAAAAATTATTTGCTGTATTCTGTCATTTATTTGTTTATAGTAATAAAAAAAGAGAAGAAACAATTTTACATATCAGGAATTCTTAAGCAGGATGGAAATAAAAAGGGATTGTACAAGTAAAAATAATGCAGCATGATTAAGGTTGAACGTAAAGGAGTAGTATGAGAATGTAAGGATAAGATCAGTGACTTAGAAGAATAAAATAAGCTTCAATTAACAAAACACAAAAATCAGTGAAAGGATCTAAAAATCTTAAGCAGGAGGAGGCACAAAAGAATAGGTTCATTACCGATGTTCTCCTTTCTTGTTTGATAACAGACAAGAGATTTTCAAAGATTTAAATCTTCTATATTTCATACTTTATCTGACCTACTTTATAAAATTAATTTTAGACCGGAAATAGTGGAACCAAAGCACAAAAAGAATACTTGATACAGATGTACCCAAGTGGCAAATCCTAACAAAATCCATTCTGGAGTGATTGTGGAATTAGGAATCAGTGATATTATTTATATATTTATTTCTGTAATGTCCCAGAGGGTGAAAATGGCTAGCAAAGTGTCTCTCTTGGAACTATCTGTTTCAGTTGCAAAGAGGAGTTAGTTATAAATAGTTCAGCAAATAATTAGTGTCTAAAAATATGTAGAGAAGACACTGTAAACCACCAATATGGTTTGACATGACCTGTGCATAAAAAAGCTTAATCTGTTTCTGTCCCTTGAAAGGGACAGAATATTAAAGCTTAATAAATAAGGGGAAAACTTTAGGTAGGATAAGGCTTGGTTTTAATAAAGATATTTTTCCTTTTATAAACAAGCTAGGGTAACGTAATACCAATACTGTCTGCGTTGGATGGTGATATTAACAGCATCTGGTTGAAAAATTGCCTTTACAGAATAATTATCTGTGAAACCCTGTCAAGATGAAAAGGCCTTAATGAGTTGCAATGATCGAAAGGAACACGCTCTTACAGAAGTTACCGGTGACAGTAAGCTGAAGAGGGGTTGAAAGTTTGGGGATTTTCTTTTTTGAAGATAAGATCTGAATCCAAAATAATCTTGACAAGTTAGAGAAAATCTGTGAAATCAACAAGATGAAATTCAGTACAGGCAAGCGTGAAGCACTGCATTTAAGAGGGAAAAAGTCAAATATATGAATACAAAATGGGAACTAAATAGTCAAAAAATAAAGTGACAGAAAAAGATCTGAAGATATAAAAGTTTCAAGTTAAATAATAACCTTTTGATTCTCAAAAATAGTATCAGGCATGTAGAGGCAATAGGAGGTTCTGTAGTTTGGCAAGTCTTCTATGTATGGCTCGGTGCCTTCACACTCCTCGTTGCTTTTTCCTCACGAACAGATGCAGACAAAGGGGAAATTCTTCTCTTTTTTAAAAAATTTATTTATTTATTATTATTCCTTTCTCCCGTGGGATTAAAACCATCTTTATTTGTAATAAATATGATTTAGGTTGAATATTAGAAAAAGATTCTTTGTAATTATTAGGGTGATAAAATGCTGGAACAGACTGTCTAGAGGAAGTATGAAATCAGCTGCCTTGGTAGTAAAACATTTAACTAGATAGTCTTGAGCCTGTCTTTATGCTGAGTTAGGATTAGATGGTCTCTTGTGATCCATTCCAGCCCTGTATGGGTACAGGGCTTAAACTAGGTGTGTTTTGGCTGCCCAGAAGGGATTATCTAAAATAGTTAAATTGTGAACTCCTTAAAGTAAATGAGGTGCTACTTCATGCATCCAAGTGCAGTTTAAAGTCAGTGCAGTAAGGAACAGTATTTATTTCTGACTTAAAGAAATATATTTTTATTTGGCTTCTAAAAAAGTGTTTTAACAAAACATACTCAAAATATTTGGAAGCCTCAGCATACAGTATGTGTCTGTCTTCTAATGATTACTCTGGAAAAGCAGAGAATAAGATTGTGCTAGCACTGAGACAGTAGAAAACCCTTGATTACTGATCCACAGTGGAATAGCCCTGAGGAAAAATGGCACCCTAGAGATTACTTGCGTTCGTGCATTTCTGCAGGCAAAGTTTACAAACTTGTAAATTTAAATGTAGAATTTTTGTAGGCAGAATGCATTGACAAATATGCCTGATGGTAATACATCTCGTACTGATAGTCTCAGAACAGTTCAGTAATAATGCTTATATTGATAGCAGCAATGCAGGAGATGTTACTTGGTGTTATAGCTAAAATCCATGTTATCCTCTTAATCATAATTACATTAATATTGACAGACTGTTGACAATACTCACATTACTATTGATAGATTTCTGTCAATAACATGTTTCCAAATAAAATATATTCATTCATAATTTGTACAGTGCTCAATAACAGCAGTAATATATACCACAAGAAATTCCTATTTCCCTGGTGGTATATAATAATTTGTTTTATTGTACAATACACCGTACAAGTGGGATTGTTGATGTGTTTAGTTAAAAATAAAACAGACAAAATACAGGTGATTTAAGAGAGAAAATATCTGTTTTTTTCCGGGAATTCTTACTCTTCTTTTTTCATGCAGTATTAGTATTTTACCCTAAAATGCATTTGTGTAACAGTTGCACAGGAAGTTTGTCATTTATCCTTACCTCGTTTTTGACTATTGAATTCTGATCTTACAAGTGAGGGATGATGGCATTCTGAACTGAACATTAATGTTCTTATCTTTTTTTATTATTGAATCTACAGCTGTGAGTTACTGAGTTTTAAATAATTTTAAATTCATCAAATAAGAATAAAATCAGTAAGGACTTGAGAAAACAAAGCATTGGAGAAGAACAATATTCTGTTTAAGATCTGTGTAGCAGAACAGCATATGGACTATAAAATTAGCCTAAAAATTATGGTTGAGAAGTATTAACACTCATAGGCTTTACTACTATTACCTAGTTTTGGAACAACAGATCTCTCATCTATTCCTATTGTAGGACCACTATTTGTTTGTTTTTTTTTTAAAAAAAAAAAAAAAGTACAACCTGGAGGAAAAAAAAAGGCACCAAAAGGATTTTGTGAGAAAAATGAAAAAGAGAGCCATAATTCTTAACTGTTTAAGCAATGGATATCATAAAAAAGGAATGAAATGAGAATTCCTCCTTATAAGTATAGGAAGATTGCAATTTCGCCTTCCTCTCAGAGTTATTTACCCTTATTCAAATCATTAGGACTTCTACAAGTATTTTTCATGGAAGAATATTCATTTCAAATTTTCCATTTTTGATCTTTGTGGAAAAATAAGTAGGTAGGTGTGCCTCATGGAGAATCAACAACCAAATTGTTAATCAAAAAAAAAAAAAACTTAGCTGTACTTACATAAGAATGTTATAAGCACAACTTAAATAATCTTAAAAGAGTAGATCCTTATTAATAGATCTTACATTTTTGTACATTGTCCTTCGCTTTTCATATAGTCTGTCTGCATATCAGTGACTACAGACTTGAGTTAAGATGATAGCTTGCAGTTCAGGAGGCATCATTAAATATGCACAGCTAAAAAGCATTTTCAGTGTTGAATCTAATATTTAAGAAAGTACTGAAGAAGACTTCATGTATTTTGAGAAATATTGTAGGCTGACAACCTTAAGCATTCTATGATTCTATGACAAGGAATGCTTGTGGTTCCCATATTTTTGTAGTCAAAGTTCAGCCCTACACCACTAGTATTATTGAAGTTATTTGTTTCAAATAAATTTCCATAAAGGACCACAAACATGAAATACAGAGAGAGAGAGATGGACTGAGAACTGGCTGAATAGCAGAGCTCAGAGGGCTGTGCTCTGTGGTACAAAGTCTGGTTGGAGGCCTATAGCCAGTGGTGTCCCACCAGGATCCATCCTGGGTCCAGTCCTGTTCAATTTATTCATCAGTGGCCTGGATGAAGGGACAGAGTGCCCCCTCAGCAAGTTTGCTGATGACACAAAGTAGGGAAGAGCGGCTGAACATGGGGAAAAGCTTTATTACTGTGAGGGGAGCAGAGCACTAGAACAGGTTGCCCAGAGAGGTTGTAGAGTTTGTATGCTTGATATTCAAAAGTAATCTGGATAGGGTCCTGGGTAAGGTGCTCTAGGTGCCCCTCCTTGAGCAAGGAAGTTGGATTAGAGGATCTCCAGATGTTCCTTCCAGCCTCAGCCATTCCATGACTCTGTAATAATTGCTTTGTAAATTTAAATTGTAAGGTCAAGGTCGGGAGGAAGATATGGATATTGCCTAGTCCATCTTTTTGTAAAATTTAGGGATAAATTCAATATTAGAACAGGTAGCTTAGAACTTTGGTCAAGTTTTAAGAATACTCGAGGATGAGGATTTTGCAGCCCCTTTGGGGCAGCTGCTCCAGTACTTAATTGCTTCCATTATGGGTGTGGGTTGGTTTGTTTTGTTTTGTCCAACTGGAATTTCTCAAGTTGCTTCCCTTGTTTGGCCCAGTTTTCTCTGTCACTCACCTTTGAGAAGTGAAAGGTCGCTGTTAGATCATATCTTAACCTTCACGTCTCCAATTACTCAATCCCAGTTGCTTAAGGAGAGGGATCGTCATATGTCACTGGATTTCCCTAAAGATCTTAGGGGCTGGCTTGTGTTCAGGGTTGACGTTTCTCTTGTACAGTTGGTGGGGAAGAGGCAAATTTGGTTGTTTGGAGGGTTAGCAGAGCTACTCGCGTAGTATGTAGTCGTGCCACAACCACTGTGAGTCTGGATAAGACCATTCCTCTTATCCTCTGGATAAGATCTACGGAATCTACAGGATCCCGTACAGCATCTTTTGTTTGAAGCAATCTTGTGTTATAGGAGCTTTTCCTTTAATAAACAGGAGTCTGAAGTGCCGCCTTCTGTACTTTCTCCCGAATGCTGTTGGCCTTTGCTTGTCTGCTAGGCAAAGAATTCAGTTTAGAAGCTGATATCTGGTGCGCTTTCTTCTGTAATCACTTCTCAGTAATTTTCTTTTTTTTCTAAATGTAGATAAGAAGAACCCCAAATCAGTTATCCCACAATCATACATCACTGAAATGCTACCCATTTTTTGAGAATTATTTCATTTATTTTCTTATTCACAGAATTCCAGGTTTAATAACATTTAAACTAAGCAGTATTTTAAAATAATTTTGCTTTGCCCTGTAATCCTTGACAAGAAGAGTATTCATCAAAGTTTCTAGTACACATGAATCATTTTTCCAGGAATTTGCTATAAAGAAAATATCACAACCCTGCAGAACATACATGCAGGTTTCAGTAGTGTACTGTGTGATAAATTATGTCTGAATGTGAATATTTCTTTAATTTTATATAGTAATTCTTCTATAAATTATTTTTTGCCTTTAATATTTTTATCATTTCTGCCTTATTTTTTATCCAGATTTTTCTAAATCTTTCCTAGATTTTTATCATGAAACATCTTACAGCTTTGTGGATCTTGTTCTGTTCTTTCTTTCTAAGATGTGATTGGAATATTAAAATTATGCCCCCAAATTTATTAATTTTCATTGTGAAATCTTTGAAGTTTTATGAATATCTGGAAGAGGATAAAGACTTCTCTATAACCAAATGAGCATGTTACTGATTTGGAGAAATAATCTAAGAAAGTTCTTTTAAGATGAAATGTTATAATTGGTAATATGAAGCTTACTGAAAGGGGCTTGTTGCAGGTCCTGATAGCAAATTAATATCCAAAGAAGCTTTTTTATTTATTTTTTTAAATATGGTATATGACAACTTTCTTTAATAAGAATAAAAATGTGAAATGTCCATTAAACTGTAATCTATTTGTATTTACCCCTAGAGATTTTTTTTGTGAAGACATGGCCTCCAGCACTGGGAATGAAAAGAGTGTGAATCCTGTGCTCAGAATAAGTCAGCTTGATGCTCTGGAACTAAACAAAGCCCTGGAACAACTAGTATGGTCCCAGTTTACCAGCTGTTTCCATGGATTTAAACCAGGGATTTTGGCTCATTTGGAACCAGAAGTAAAAGCATTTTTATGGCTTTTAATGTGGAGATTCACTGTCTATTCCAAGAACGCAACTGTTGGACAGGCAATTCTGAATATTCAGTACAAGAATAACTTATCTCAGACAGAGAAATACCAACCCCTGAGCAAACAGCAGAAGTTATGGTATCTTATTCTCACTGTTGGTGGACGATGGTTGGAAGAAAGATGTTATGACTTATTCAGCAATCGTCAGCAGGAATCTTTCTGCAGAATTAAACATTGTATTAACTTTGGAGCTGGACTTCTTAAACTTTGTGGACTGTTAAATTTTCTGATCTTTCTTCAGAAAGGAACATTTGCAACACTGACAGAACGTATTCTAGGTATCAGATCGGTTTTTTGCAAACCTCAAAGTGCTCGTCAGATAGGATTTGAATACATGAACAGGGAGCTCTTGTGGCACGGCTTTGCTGAGTTTCTGATCTATCTGCTACCACTTATTAATGTACAGAAACTGAAACTCAAAATTTCTTCTTGGGCTTTACCTATTGCAGGCCTTTCCAATAGTGAAAACACATTAGCAGGTCACTGCAAGGAGTGTTCGCTGTGTGGGGAGTGGCCCACCATGCCTCATACCATTGGCTGCTCACATGTGTTTTGTTACTACTGCATTAAAAGCAACTACTTGTTGGACATGTATTTTACTTGTCCTAAGTGTGGTTCAGAGGTACAGAGTGTTCAGCCACTGAAATATAGGATAGAAATGACTGAACTGCATACCTGATAGAGCCCTCGATTTGCTTTTATACTGTACATGAACTATTACATTACAGAGATGACAGGAAAAATCAGAAATTATTTTAAACAGGCAACTTGGAAGATGTTTTGGCAATTCTGTGATTTATTGCAACATATCATGTATTTACTGGTATTAGGTGTTTTTTTTTTTTTTTTTTTTTTTTTTTTTAGTGAAGTAACTGCGGACTTGCTTCTCTTGAGAAACCAAAAGAGAGAAGGTCACTAGGTTGGTTGTCTTCTGTCTCAGACTACTTGATTCCTGTTTGGTGCACCCGATATTGAACCTCTCTTTCTTAGGTGCAGAACCTGGCAGCATGCTGCTTGCTGGGTGCATATTCTTCCCTCTAGACTGGAGGAGGAGGTACCAAAGGAAGCTTTATTCATTTGGTGATTTTGTTGTTGTTTTTTTTCTCTCAGTCATGTTGTACACAGTACTTATTGGCTAATGGAACTTTGTTTTAGCCATGTCTAAAGAATAATTTTATGTCAAAATACTTCTCCAATTACAATATTTCACTGGAGTAAAAAAAAAAAAAAAAAAAAGGCATAAATGATGTGTCATCTCAGATTGTCAAAAGTTTTCCTCACATTCAGCCACTATAATCAACAGATCATAAGCTCTAAGTGATTTGTTGTTAGAGAGACAGATTCCTTATAGATGAAGTATCATAAGAGACATAGCTATTGCCTATTCAAATACAAAGCACCTTCTAGATCTTACATTTTTTCTCCCCAAGCTATATTCCTGCAAACTTGGTGGGATATATGAGCACCTCCTTAAAGCTGAAGGACCCAGTCTGTCATCCATAGTAATGTTGTAGCTGTGCTCCTCTGATGTTGCGTCTGTAACGATGTAACCTGCACTCTTCCAGATCAGAGCTGGGGGAGAAAACTGCTTGCTCACGAGATGCTCTCGGGGGGAATTTGTCACAATTTTTTGTGGTGTGGTCAATAGGGTGCCAAATGTACTAGCAGCTCACTCACCCAGAAAATGGATCAAATATAGTAAATGTGCATATGCATATGTTTTTAATAAATAAAAAGTAACTTTTCTTGTCTGAAATTATTACTATTTGTTTTGCTTGTTGGCTTTGCAGTGGCTTTATTATTCACAGTTCTCTGACCTAATTTTATAAGTGCCTTTGGGTTTTCTGTTTGTTCACCAAAATTTTAATGCCTTTTTTTTTTTTTTTTCAGGGAATCCTACCCTGCGGTCTCATTGAAACAAAAATGCACTTAATCCTTTTTATGATTCTTAAATTCTTAAAAATGTTACACATTTAAATTGAATAAATCACTTTGTGATGACTCGGTTCTTGATTGGCTATCATCAATAGTCAGTTCCAGAGATAATATGGTAACAACTCCTTCAGTACATTTGATCTCCTTTTGCGAAATGTAGTAAAACATTTTTCAGTGTCTAATTAAAACAACGCTGCAGTCTGTTTGCGAAATTCTTAAATTCTAGTTTTTGATCTTTAGAGTGACACACAAGTCTTTCATCTAATGCAATTAAATGTAGTTAGTGGGATCGTAAGTTTCTCTGGGCAGCCCAAAACTTCATTAATTCTGCCACTACTCTCTGAATCAACAGCGACTTCAGAGCAACTGCTTCCAGTTAGTGTGTAGCATAATATATTGTTTGCCAGCATGCAGCAGCAGCCTGCCACATTTCAGTTCTCACAGTTGCTGTTTGAGCCAGCAGGTACAAGTGTATCTTCCTTAGAAATATCAAAGCTAGAAGGTCCATTGGAGAATATCTTGGAAACAGGAGGTGCTGCTGAAGTGGCTCTTTATAAATTGTCTGTGTATGTCACGTCATAGCTCTTGCCAAAGAAATGTAAAGGCAGCCTTAACTTGCAGGAGGTCTCATGTCTTCAGAAAGGTTTGTCATCATGCCTGCTACCTCTCTCTTTAACTATCTTAATTAAGAGTTGCACACATCCAAAATCCAATGTTTTGTGGTGATTATCATGTCAGACCTTTGTTTTCAGTGTTGTGTCCAAAGTGCCTGAATTACCTGTACATAGCAATCATGTTCCTCTTATGTAGGAGTTGACTTTTTTTCCTATTTAGTAATACTTTATTTTTGTGAATATTTAAAGAGTGTTTTATCTTTCTGATTTGCTTCACCTCTGCCTGTCCCACTGTTTGATTTATCTGCACTTCCTGAATTCAGGAGAGTTTGTTTTGCTCTTTGCAAATCCTAACAATATTGTTATTCCATTTTGGTTTCTGCTACAAAGTCAGTGTAAGACCTGGTGTTGCTAGTGCTTTCCTCCTGAAAATTGTATTCATCAAAGCTATTTTCTGTGGGCTGTGGTGTTATATTACTATTGTCATGCCTGTGTTTCTTCTGTGGCCAAACTTCCTATACTTAACTGATAATGAATTGTTACTCCAAGGGGTTGCCCTGACCACCGGAGTACTTAATAATTAGAGTGTTAGATTCATAGCATTGACCAAGCTTGTGAGCTCTCACGACCCAGGTAGGACAGCTTGAACTACCCTGAGATCCTCCCTCTGCAGGTTGTCTTTGAGATTCTTCCCAGGGCTTGTATGATTCTCCTAGACTGGCCTAGACTAAAGGTCCAGTGTCTCTTAAGAATAACTCATAATGTCTCTAGTCTCTTAGCTCATCTTCCAGAGATTTATAAGGTGGTTTCTATGTTTCCTAAGATTGTGTCTTGCATTTGGTTTTAGTGCCCAGGTACCTGCCCGGAACTGTTCATTGTTGGCTCTGTCTTGAAACAGCCCTCTCAAAATCCAGAGCCTGACTGACTGTTACGCCTTGACCCCAAGCACATGCATTTCAAACCTCAAAAGTGCAGAACATCATACAGATATTCTGTATCATCTCGCTACAGTCATAGGAAGCTTATGGTATACTGAGGAAGGTATTGGTATGTAGAGTCAACTGTTGTCATAATCTTTTTTTGATTGAAGACAATAAAAACATGTAAATCTACTTTCAACCTAAAACACTTGTTAATAGTCATACTGAAGCCTTACATGTGAATAATAATGGGGAGCTGTGATACAGGAGAATGTTATCTAAACTTAAATCATATTCACTTGCTTGTGTATGTTTCTAAAAACCATGTGTTCTGTTTAACAGCATTGTTGTTAAAGCTATGTACCATTCGTTTAATGTTCAGGCAGTTAGATGCCTCAAAAAGAAGGTTGCTGTTTCAGGGTACTTAGTGAATATCATACACTGTTTCCAAATGAGGAATATTCACAGCCTCCTTTTGATTGCAAAACAGCAAAGTTTGATGAAACTAACCAAAATGTTCTGTCATGTCCCCTGGCTTGCCAATAACCTGTCATGGCATCTCACTGAGAGATCTTACCTAAGTTACCTTCTGGAAAAAGTCTGCAACTGAAATAGTCCCATGTAGCATCTCTACAATGCGGGTGCAGTTGGGAAGGTTTCTTCTGGAGCAGTGAAAACCTGAAGAGGGGAAAAAAAAAAGAAAAAAAAAAAAAAAAAAAAACCCTTCAAGGATCAGGGGGAGTTTTTTTGGTAAATATGCCTGAATCCCAGACAGGCCTTCTCCTCTCCTGCCTCCCATTTTGTTGGGGGGACGAAGGCAGGGTGCACAAAGAATCTGGTTCCTGCACCAAGAGCCAGGTCAGCGTCTGGGGCTATGAAACTGGGAAGGTGCTTATTGCAACTAGGAAAGTCAACAGTGTTTGGGGCCATGTTAACTCTTTTATGAATTTTCATTTGAATTTATACTAGCATATAAAACTTTTAGCACAGTTTTTGCCTTTTTTTTTTTTTCTCAAGTTTTAAAACTTACTCCATCTTAAATCAGGTCTGCTGCTTGCCCTGTGATCACTCTGAAAGAATCCTGTTTGCTTCATGCTCAGTCTTAATGAAAGTCATGCCTGTACCTGGTGCAGTAAGGTGGGCAATGTGGTCAGCATGCTGCATATTCATACCCAGTCCATGCCTGGTGATCTCCATCTTACTTCGATGTGCTCAAGCAGAAGCTGAATGTCTGACTGAACAAACTATATGCGACCTGCTCCCTGACAAGCAATGTCCACGACGCAGTAAGTACCCAGAAGCTAACTAAGCTTTTGTGGCAAGCTTGATGGAAAGAAGGTGCCAGGCTGCTTGTATGCAAATAGTTAAATATGTGAGTGCCCTGTGCAGCCAGTTGTAATATCTCTGAAATCAGAAATAGCCTGATTGATGTAGGCATATTTGTTGCTAGCTGTATATTTCTCTGATGCAAGTTCCTACTAAAGACATGTATCTCATGGTTTGCCCCACATAATAAAGGCAGATTCAAAGCATGATTCAAAGCATAGTTCAAACGTGAATTCAAGGAACCAATAATTGCCATCGCATCTGGTCAGTATCTGTCACGGCTTCTAACTTCTCTATAATCGCTACACTGAGAGTAGTCAGAACTCACCCCCCTGTTTCCATGCTGGCACAAAGGAGTGGGGTTGGACTAGACTAGAGGCACTTGTGTTAGACACAGGAATCAGGCTCCTAATGTGCTGTGGCTTCAGGATAGATGCCTAAGGATGTCAATCAGGACCTTCTCTATAGGGAAGTTTTGCACTCTCTGCTCTTGATTCCACGCACAGAGGATTTTATGGTCCCCCGCAGTGGGAGTGGGTTGGTTCCACAACCAACGTCTGAATGGCCAGAGCATGCTCCAAATGTGAAAATGAGATGGACGATTCGTCAAGTGGCACAGTTTCTGTCGCATATATGCGGAAAACGGAATTAAATAAGGAGTATGAGGCCACCTGGTAAGCCATTGCAGAAAGCGTAGATGGCCCTGCAGCATGGCTTCTCTATCATATCCCATCCAGAATCCCAGTCACGGCATCAGCACTATGTAACCACTCCGAAAGTGGTAGACACATGTCTGGTAAGGCACAGAGGAACATGAGTTGCCTATTACACACTTGCTCAGTGCTGCTAAAATTGAAATAAATGCATGGAAGACCTGCACATCAGCAGTGTTTGCAAACCATAATATATGTCACGATGATGAAGAAAGAAACCTAAAGAAAACAGTACTTAAAGTTTTCTCCTACGCAGCCAATATAGCTTTTGCTAAAGAAATGTAAAATGTATTAGTCATTAAAAATATATATTTGTGCATTTCCAATCACCTACAGCTATTCCTGGAAACTTTTGGCAGAATAAAAGAAATTACAGTCAAGCAATGACGTCTTCTACTGAAAAATGTCAAATTAATGTTAAAAAAAATAGCAGCATTCAAACTCTCCTTCCTGCCTCCCTCTTTAAGAATAAAATAATTATTTCAGTTAAGTTCTTAAAACTAGTTTCATGAATTAGTATGAAGGCATACAACTGACCGATTTAAGTCACATTTGATTGTGAAAAGTATTTTCTCACATTCAGATGGTCAGTTCTTATCACCAAGTTATTCGTTAACTTTTAATGCTTAAAAGAGCATTTTAGCTTCTCTCAAAAAGATATTCTTCCCTCCAAGAATTGAGTTTCTTTCTCCTTTTGTCATATATAAAATAAGTTCTTCCAAAATACAATTTTCTTATATAGTCAAGCCATATTACTCTCAAAAAGAATAAAGCAAGTCTCTTTTGAAATGCAACATATATCTTACTTGCAAACCCAGCAAGCTGGTTATATAGTACAAGTGAAGGGGCATGCAAAGAAGAGTGGGTTGCCCGTGATTACAGAGAGGCATTGCCTGTTTTTGAAGAATTGCTTGCAAGCATAATTTTATTCTGTACTGTATTTCAGATCTGCTTTTTGGAGCAAAAGACATTTTTGAATAAAAGCATTCATTCTACTTTCAGGTATGTAAGCAAAGGTGACAGTGTTAATACTGTCCCCGTTAATATTTTTTTCTCTTGTAAGAATCTTGGAGGATGGATGAAAAATTTTAATTCTATTACAGAGGTAAAAGCCTTTTTTTGACATTTTGTAAACAGATGATAATCTGCTAGCGACTGTCTTTTCAGTAATGCGCCGCTTTAAATTCTGAATTCTATTATTTTACATCTACAGCAACTGAAAGTGTATTTTTTTATAAACAGCAAACTTCACCTCATAAAAATTCATTACATAAGGGCATAAACAAGTACTTTTCCGTCCAGTCATTGGCAGTAAGTGATTCATCAGTTTTCCCCAGAAAACCAATTTCATTGCAGATGTTCTGTAATTTCCAGACTCCCTGAATTGTAGAATCATATCATCCAATCCCCATGCAAGGTATGTAGGATTTTTTTCAAACTGGGGGTGGGAAGAGGCCGTGCTTAGTCTTTTTAATAGGATTGAATATCATTTGCTGTCTCATCAGTTTTGTGAAATAACCATAAAGTAATCATCTTGCCATTCTTTCCTTTCCTGTACAGGCTATCAACTTACTCACAATGCTGATTCCATAGCAAGTGCATAAGTGAATAACTTGTGGTGGAGAAAAATACTCCTTTGCGGTTAAACAAAATGTAACAGTATGTAGTTGCTTCTCTTTTCTTCTTTCCTTCTTCCTTTTTTTCCTTACTCCCTCTCTCCTTCCTTCCTTCACTCTTTCTTAATCCTGTAATTAGGAAATTTGTAATATATCAAATAATATCTAAAATGATTGAAATTATAGATGTTTCTCGTAATTGTCAGCTATTAATTTTCAATGTCTAATTATGCTTGCTTCTTTATTAGGGTTTTATTTCTTAAACCAACAAATACTGTTAATGCAGTTCTGTTCTGTCCCAGTGAACCAGAAAGAGATGATGGGCCTAAAAGCTGCATTTTGCCAATGTATGTGATTTCATGTAATTCTATTCTGTGCAGCATATAAAATCCACCCTACTGTATTTCCAATGCATTAAATTATGCAGACACCAAATTCCGTTCTGATAGCTGAAAGGGAGAAAGGAAACTATACATTTTAATGAAAATGAGAAAAAGGAGTGTGAAACTTTGAAGCAGAGAAGCCATGATAGTAACAGGCAGGCAGACAACAGGAAGCAGAAATATTTTTTTTCCAGTCAGGAGACTGAATTTTATCAATAACTAAAAATAGATTTGAACTCAGCCTTTTGATAAGAAGCAGTTAGAAGATACAGATAAGTCAGCAAAAATATGATGGCTTACACCCTTTTGTTCTTTTATACGTAGGTATGTATGTTTGTCAGTTATGACGACACAAAAAGATAGTCCTTTGCCTTAATTTGTACTTTTTTTATAATTACTGTTTGTTGCTTAGGGACTGCATTCCTTGATCCTGTATTGCAGATATTATTGTTACAAAGTAAATCCGTAAATGCCAAGTTTATTTTCTCCTTTTAACCTCTCTGGGTCACATTGGCTAGTCTTGGGATTCGAGAGAAATAACTGACAGATAACTAGCACTGTTTTAACTATTTTAAAAGCAATTTAACTATTTTCAAAGCCAACAGTCAAAGTTACTTGAGTGAGCTACAAAGCAATGTAAAGCCTAAACCTAGTTTCAGAGACCAAACATAATTATTTTGTTTTGTGACAGTCAGAGACCAAACATAATTATTTTGTTTTGTGACATTATTAAGATGTTACATTGCATTTTTGTCTATAATTATCCTGATACACTTTTCATAGTTTCATGCTCTTTGGTTTTGTATTGAACCAGGGGCTTGCCAGAGGGGGAAAATTCCACAAACATATATAAAGTAATGTTTTTTATTCTCCACCAGTGAAATTCATTATTACTTTGAAGGTGATGCTGCAGAATTATATAAGTCTTTACATCTCTGTATGTCTCCATTTGTTTTCTCCATGGTACTGTTCTTAACACAGAATGATGAAAGAACATTTCTCTAAAATTATATGAATAATATATACTGAACTAATTACAGAAAGATATGCAAGCCATATAGTATATTAGAGTACCCTGAAATCCTAAAAATGCACCATGTATCTAAAAAACGTGAAATTAAATAATATCTGAAGTGATTTTAAGATCATGCTATGAATTTTCATTGATGAAACATTTTACTGATACCACAAAGATGGTGTCTGTTTTTTTTTTCCTAAGAACATTGAAAGTCCTAAAGGAGAAACCTAATGGTTAAAAGACTTAGAAAATAACAAAATCCTGGTCCTCTTGAAAGAGTTCTTTTGACCTGACCAGATTCAGGATTTCATCGTATCCAACAGCTGCACTATGTCTATACTTGTAAACTAAATCTGTCAGGACCTGTTTTTTGTTACTCTGGCTAGCCTGGATGGCTCCATTCTATGTTAGTAAACTCACCATCCCTCGGAATAGGAAGACCTTGTCCCCAGTGTAATTTAGCTGGATGCTTTAGTTGGATGCTCTGTTGAATATATCCACATGCACACACAGAAACAACCACAGAACCCTTGTTTCTAAGCCAAATCATTTTTGATACATTTGATATGGTATGCACTTCCCATATATTGTAACTATTTACAGAATTTACAGAGTAACTGGGATCTCAATAATAGATGAAAATAGAAAAAACAAAAAAGCATGCTTCCTTCTTACATTGACCTCTGCAGCAAAGGACCTGACATGTGGCAGACTTTATTTTTGATTAAAAAAAAAGTGGAGGGCTTTTTGAGTGCTAATATGTACTTAATTGTGCATTGGTTATTCTTTTATTTTTCAGTAGAAGTTAAGACACCATAACAGGACTATACCAGCTGATCTCTGTGATCAGTGATTCTGCAGAAGAAACTCTTAATTCCACCAAAATGCCGTCTGATTCTTTATTGTTCCTCCAGTTCATTTTTTTCCAGGGCAGACTAAGCAGAAGATCTCAGACTACTACAAGATAAATTCCATGTGATTTGCTAAAAACAATGCTGTAGAAATCATCTAGTCTCCCCATCCCTAATGTACCTGAAAAACTAGGCTTGATTCAGACGGGGGCAAGTCCTAGAGTGGGCTTAAGCATGAACGTCTCTTAACCTTGCTCTTTCCAAACTTATTTCTGACTCCAGAGGACAAAGATATTCACTGGGTTTTAAGAAAGAAAAGCCAAACGAGGCATGTTTGCTAAAGGACACCTAAAGCTGCCTGTGTTTGTCCTTTGCAGGACAAATCTAATTTCAAGAACAGGCCTAGATCACTGACAAATGATAGCTTAAGTATACATAGAGAGGGTGTGTATTCTCTTGGTATTAGGGCTGCTTTCCTTGTGTATCCATCAAGGTAGGCTGTAAGTCTACCTTGAGTCCCTATGAAAGCAGAGAGAACTGCTGAATCTTAAATTCAGGTGTGCTGAGAAATTGCTCAGTGATAGTAATGAAGAACAGATTTCTTTATATATGTAAACATACATATATAAGATGGACAGTTTAGTAAGTATTATTTTTAGGATCTACTGACATAGCATCATAAACTTTCCTGCTTTTGTGAAAGCAGTGCAGTTGTCTCCCAAGAGGCCAAAGACTGTAAGATTAGTGGAAGAGCTTACACAGTTTTGTAAGAATGAACTGAGACAAGACATAAAAATATAGGCCAGGAGAAAGAAAGTATAGACAAATAGACAGAAATAATAAGAAGAGGTAATTTCAGAGAGAAACTTACAGACTTGAAAAAGGAGAAAGCACCTGGCAAATGAGGACAAGAGAATTTCTTCATACAACCTGGTGGAGTTGAAGAGAGTAGCACATAAAATAAAAGAGGTTGATTCTTACTGATTTATTGAAAAATCCTGTTGAATTAAGCTTTTCCTTTAAAATCCCTTGCTGGAGCTTTCTGGCTGAAAAACAATCAGTCTGATAACTGCAAGCTCCAACTGAACATGTGGAAAAAGATTTTTCTTTTTCTGTGATATAGCTTACACTGACATGTAGAATGAAACCTTAATACTATACTTTATCATTAGTCCAATGAAATTACAGATATCAACCCCTTTAATAAATTAAAGTTATACCACATGGAGAAAAGGATTAAACCACATAGAGAATTAAAGCTATCTTCATTCTTTTCTGGTCTTAGACCCATTGAATTGAAAAGGGCCGGTTTGAGAAGTTGCTAGGAGACCATAATCACAAGTGTCAGAATAATACATTTTTATTTAAAGCAGGAAGTGTTGATTAATGAACATACTTAACAGATAATGAGTAAAGGTATTGAAAGCATCTATGTTCTATCAAATTTCAGGTGAAACATTTAATTTATATGTTGAAAAGCCAATGTGAATTGAAAGTCTTCAAGGTAAAGCCAACCAACACATGCAGTTAAAACTGAAGGACACAGTGATTTCATAAGTACCTCATTAGAAGCCCATAGATGCAGCAGTGAAAAGCGAGAGGAAATACTTACAGTATGGAAGCCCAGTAAGACTAAAAGAACAAATAGAAGATAATTCAGACATTGGAGTCTTGTGTGGGCCCACTATTGGAAGTAAGCTAAGCTGAACCATTTGCTTTGTAGGCAGTGAATGGGATTAAAAGTGAGATAATGGAGAGGACACAACATATAAGCATGTTCAGGTTAAATACTGAAGAATAAATTAAGATGATGGTAAAGACATTCCAACCTAAATGCAAATTTAACTTATGAAGCCATGTCTTAAGACATTTTCTTAAACTATGTCCTCCACCAGTGTCTACTGTTACAGCGCTGTTGATTTACATTGTGCAATGACAGTTTAAGCAGACATCCTATCCTGAAAATGCTAGCATGGTGTTTTGCGTATAAAGATTTATGAGCCTTTTGCTTAAGGAACCCAGAGTCCAAGAATGTTATGTGGTTATGGAATGAAACCACTAGAGGTTTGCCCTCCTTTCTCATGTTTAGATATAAGAGGTGATGTATAAAACACTGAGTGACCACCTCAGTTTTATGGGCACAGCACACATTGTGTCTGTGTCTTGACAAGGGAACAAGTCAACAAGACTGCCCATACAAAAATGCAAAATTAACTTTAAAACTAGTAGCAAATTGCCTCTCATAAGGTAAAACACACCCGGACGAGACAGGAAATGAGATACCCATCCCATGTCTGGCTGCTGAGACCTCCTCCTGCTGGTAAGAAGAAAAGCTTATCATAGACACAAATCTTTAGGGAAAAGCAGCTGTGCTAACAAAAACGCAGTCACAAAATTATCCTGAAATAACACTTATTTGAACTGAACTGACAATTTTTAATGCGGAATCATCATCACAAATGCAGCAGAATTGTATGTTTCTACAGCAGTTTTATTTGGTAAGTAATAAAGCAAAATGCTTCTTTTTATCAAAACACTACTTAGTTAATTTTAGCTTAAATATTTTAAAGAAAGTTCCACACACATTATTTCTAATCAGAAATTGTATTTGCATGCAATGAACAGATAACAAAGAGAAAAATCATGTTTAAAGCACTTAAGATGCAGAGAAAATATGTTGTTTGTGATGTTAGCTGAAATGACAGCCTCTTATACAAAGAGAACAGAACTTGAAATATTGTTTCACTTAAAAGAAAAACAGTTTATTATTTTAATACTTGGTTCAAGTTTGGAAAATCTTATAGGAAGTAGACATAATTTTCCACTGTCCAGTAAAAATAGTGAAATTAGGGAAGAAAATGCTTTAATAACTCATAACAGCAGTTGCAACAGCAGTAAATTACCTAAAACTCAGCAGAAATGCAATATGAGTAAACAGTAATTAATTTCTATTCTATAAAGCAAAAACAGTATAAGGCCAAAAACAAGGCAATGCATTATGTAAATTAATATTCTCTGTCTACCTAGACCTCAGATGTATTATTTGCTGAAATGTAGGGCAGAGTTTGTTCTTCTTAGGAGCATTCAGAAAGCAGTTACAAGATAAATTTCCTAGCTACTGTGTGGGGAAAAAAGAAGCAAAACACAGATTTCTAGCAGTTAGTAGTTCCCAGGCAACATTTAAGAGAGAATTTTTTTACAGTTTCTTAAGACGTGATAAAAAGTTAATAAACGAAAAGGTGCATAAAAAACACTAAATAATAATTAAGCTAATAAGACTAACTCTTAAACAGAAATGATCAAGCTATAAGGACCATATTCAAGATGAACTCAGCACCTGAGTACGAGAGAGTGATCCACAATTTCCACGTAAATATTCTGGCACCTCACTTGCTACTCAATATTAGATATCTTATGTTCTGTCACCATGTGTACCCAACAGGACAGTTCTTTTGGGAGGGCTGAGCATGCCAGTGCCTGCACTGTGCCTGAGGTAACTGGGGATGCAGAAAGCACGTGTCCCTTTACCTTCTGGAAGGCCTCATTCAGTAGTCTTGCACACAGGTCTCCAAACATACGTTGGCAGCAGTAGCTCAAAAAAAAAACATAGTGAGGGGTGCTGAGGCGTCTCTCCCGCTTACATGTTTTAATACAGAAATGGGTGGGCTAATAGCCCTAAAACCAGAGGTTTGATTTCTGTGCTTTCTACCTCATGGAAGTTCAAATCATTTGTGAAGAGCTAATACCAGCTGTAGATTAAGAGGGAGTAGAATAAGTGGTCAATTTGTAAACATTTATAGCATCCAGATGTGTCTTTTTAATAATCTATTTCTCTGTTTCCTGTGTTAGGTTCTACACTATCCTTTCCACTGGGAGAAATCACTTGCATTCAACTGAAAATTTAATCAAAAATAATGTTGACAGAAATATTTTGTCGTTTAGTATCTGTTGTTATCTCTGTAGAGGTTTTATTCTGCATGTCCTTTGCTGGGCTTCAGTGCTTGAGAGAAACTGAGAGATCAGCCTCATTCGATGTCAAGGTCTAACTGAAACTCTCGGCAATAAGAGCTGATGTATTCAATGCATCATTGCATATATCAGGTTCTGCATTTTCTTTTTCCTCTTTTATCTGTGGAATCTAAATTAAATCCAGTTGCATCATTTCCATTTTTTTTTCCTGTAAGAAGCTTATCACACAAAATAAAATTTTATTATGGTATGTTAATTAACATAGAAATTCTTGTGTCATTAAGTTAAAATCTGAGAAATGATAAGACACTATATTTCATGCTATCTTTTTTACTAAATGCCAAAATACTTCCCAGTTTTAACTTATCATGCAACACTTCACTCATTTTCTGGGACTAAATCCAAAAAAAATCTTTGACTATGTAGACCTTAATGCATTGTCCAAGAAAACAATCTTTTACTCTTCTTGAAAAACAAACTTTTCTGGTTTGCATATTACCATACTAACTGAAGGACATCGGTTTTCTTAGTAGTTAGCTTCAGATTGGTACCTCAGCATCTTATTTCATATATAATATATAGAGTACATATGCTAGACCATTTATGATGTATTCAAACATACACACCCAGTTTTTGCTTTAGATAGCTGAGGATTAAAAAATGCTGTTATGCTGTTTCTCATCTGTACACTGTGAAATTGCTCTGACTCATTATTTCCAGTTGCCCCAAAATACCCACAAAGAGTATTCAGATTCCCACTGACTGGAAGTAAGACTTGCATTTCAGCTGAGGTGTGAGATGATAGTGCCATCAAAGTAAAGGTGGTTCATCTGCTATTCCTTTTTCACCTTCAAAGCTCTTGATATTCAACTTAGTGTTTAATTTTATCCTTCAAACAGTATATGAATTTCATGCATAAGGCTAATATGGCCAAGTTTACATCTGTGAGGCACAAAAAGAGGATTGAACAGGGAGTGGATGCAGTTTCCCCAGTGTACATTGTCTGACAGACCATCAGAAAAAAGAGTAGACTTATACCGTTTACAGACACATTCCGATTCCTGTCTGAACATTTAATTTTGATACAACTATTTGTAAGTGTATGCCTATGTATTATGGATAGGGGAGAAAAAGAAAATGAAGGAAATTCAGACTACAGTTTATTCTTATTGATAAAATTTCCTCACAGTTTTCCTGCGACTGATTTCAACTGATTGGCTAGAAACAAAAGCTAACTTCAAGGGAGATTTAGGATCCTCTAATAACAGCAATTTTGGACAAAGATTATAAATTTCACATTTATCCACACATTTTGTTGTTCCTCCCACCTATACTGCTGCAACATCAAGAACTGCTGGTAGTTCATCAAAAATGTTTTTAATGGCAGCTCCAATAATTAACTAATTATTTTTTAGCTCCAGTGTCCCAAATCCTCTTACACAGGCCAGTAATCCAAGAGAAGTTGAGCAGGACTGGAGAACAAAGGCACTGGCACATCCAATCTCCATTTTTATGTGGGCGACAATATGCTCAGTAAGACAAAGTAAAAATTCTCCTTGTTTCTTGAAACATTTTATCTACACCACTGTTTTTCCAGTATAAAGGTACTTTCAAAACTGAAAACAGTCGAACACAGTTATTACATGATCTTCCAGATGCTGTACAGATGCTCTATAAAGGACAACTTTACAGAACAGTATAAGTTTCACACTACAAGTGACAAAAGAATAGAAAAGGCTCTTATAGCAGTAACAGCAGGGCTACTGAGTTTTGCGATCAATTGTTTCGTTTGCTCTTACTACTGTCTGCTACCATGTTGTGAATGTTTAATTTGTGGTCAAAATCATATGTTGACACATTAGTGAGTTTTCTTTTGATCTTTAAAATTATTTTTGACTCTTCATAAACAATTTAACCAGCAAAATAGTACCAACTAAAAAAAACTTAATAAATTAAGAAAAGGGGAATAAAGTTTCATTGTTTAGCGGTTTTATTTAGTTCTCTCCAAAAATACAACAAATATAAATGTCCAGGATGATAGAGATGTCTGCCTCAATGTCAGTCGGAAGGAAAACAAATGAACAAACAAACAAAAATCACATCAAAAATACTAAAAAGAAAGTTGTCAGTGTATCCTTTTATTTCAGGAGAAACCATAAATATGGACTGTATCTTTTGAACTTTTTATGAAAGAGAATATTTTCTATAAGAGCATTTTACAGTCTTTCCTATAAATTGGATCTATCTCAGTAAATCTGAGAATAGACTTGAAGCCAAAGTGGATTTCAAAAATTTTCTTGCTACCCCCATCATTCGCACCAGCATCCTTCTCACCCTTGCATTGTGGTTTTCTTCTCTTGGAAACCAAACTGATAGTAAGGAGAGGGAAGTGCCCAGCTTTTATTCCAACACAGAGTCACAACATGGTTTGAGATATCAGAGGGATTTTTGGAAGCACTCCTGAATCCCACAGCATAGTTACAAACCATGTTTCTAAATCTGCCTTAATGCCCCAGTTGTACAGAACAGATTTTCTGAAGCTATTATATACCAGACAACTTCTTCAGCACTAATGGAGGAAAAATGTCTCCAGTCCTCCCGCATCTGCCTGAAACTGGAACGCAGTAACTGAGCCCAAAATGACAGGACTGGCTTATTTACATATCTCCAAGGCTGTAAGTGGCATATTCTACTAACATTTAGGAAAGAAAAACAATGACACATATATTAGATTTCCAAATGAAATTGCAAACTGATGGTGTAGAGGGAAGAGCTGTAAGCCTCAATTTGTACCTACTAGTATTACAGATAAATACTTTAAACACACACAAGTGTACCTGAGTGACCATAATCCCCTTTTTTAACAGAAAATTTATATCCCATGGATTGTTACGTATAATATGTCTAAACAGTGTAATTGAATGTCTGTTGTATTTGCTCTGTGTTTTTGTTGTTTTTCTTTTTTTTTGTTTGTTTGTTTTTTCTTCTTCAAAGCTAGTAAAATGTATCTTTTTTAAAAAAAATGTATAGAGGATTTTTTGGTTGAACAATTCAAACACTTTCTAAAAGGGACATATTTGCAATATGAGTCAAGTGTTGGGATACTGAAAAGTCCTACACAGCTGGAGACCCAAAGGAAGACACATAGAGTCTGTGGTCACTTTAAGGGTGTTCCTGTGCTTATTTATACAATAGCACAAGCTAAGCCCTTTATGGAACTGCAGCAATCCTGTGAGTTTATGTTATCAATTATAAAATGTATGCTGCCCCAATTTCCCAAGCCCTTAATTGCTCATCTCCACCCACAGAAACCATTAACAAGTGATACATGATATGTATTTCTTAAAATTTAACATGGAAAGCCAGACAAAGTGTCAAGCTGTTCAGAAACCATGCATATTTTGGTGACTCAGAACAATGCACAGCAGCATAAGGAGATTAATAAAATTAAGAGTTTGTATTCATTCCCTGCTCCAATTGGTCTTATTTAAATGCTGGGCTGTCCTAAGGTTAAAAATAAGCCCCCCTAGTTTTACATTTTTAAATTGTAGCTTTAATCCTTTGTCTCATTTAAATTTGATAGACTATATTCAAAGCAGATGGACTATAAATATTCATGAAACCTTTATTTATTTATTTTGTTAAATGCTACCCACTGCAAACCAAAGAGGTCAGCAAAATGCAATTTTGTTAAAACTAATTATTGAAATGTTTTCTGCCTGACCACAGATAATAGTTTTCAATCTTTGTTTTCATACAGCTTTATTTTAAACAGTTTTTGAACTGTTTATCTTCACAGGTAATACTCTGGTAGAAGTTCTTTTAAAGGAGTCCACTAGGTTGGGAGTGATACTGCAATTGGGTGCAGGAAGACAAACATGATGTCTATGCTTAAGAAAGGGACAAAAGAGATAGGGATATCTGAGTAAAAACAATCTTACCTCATTAGTATCACGATTTCAGGACAATTATAGATAAAGATATAAAAAGGATATAGAGAAAAACAGGAACTAAAATAAATTTCTCTATGAGTATAGAAAAGGCAGATATTGCCCAGAAAGGCTGTACATTTTTCAGCTAACGTAATAGGTTTTCGAGGCAAAGAAAATATTCTAACTATACTATATCTAGATATCAAATTTGTTATAAATTAATTCCAATAGTATTTTCTTGTTTTGTTTTGTTTTCTTTTGGTTAGAGAGGATAGACTAGTCCAACAACTGTAATATGGGCAGGAAAAGACCACAGAGATTATGACAGCACATGATAATGTTAGGGGAAACTACTGATAGGAGAAGTAAAATTGCTTATGATACTATGCTGGGAGATGCTGTCAGCACAGAGGAGGTCCAGAGTGTCAGATAGACCAGACTGGAGAACTGAATATTGGAGTAAGAAAGAGAAAGATGCACATGTAACAGTGGGAAGTATGAGGTTTAGGACTAAGAGCAAAACTTTGGTGCTCATAGACTGGAAATTATAGAGAAAGAAGAAAAAGATTGTTACTAAGCAGTCACATGAAGGATGTGAACCATCAGTGTGATAAGACTATCAAAAGACAAACCTAATCTAAGGACATGACAAGTGAGGTTTTCATACTAGAGACATAAAAATAAGAGTAAAACTTGGTTGAGTTCTCACCCAAAATGTTATGTCCAATTCAGGAGATGTAAGGAAAGATTTGCATTGCTGTCCCTTCTTGAACTCCAGAAGTTGTGTAGAGACATTTTCACTAGACTACAGCTGGCATTTGTAAGATGACAATTTATGGCATTACTGAGTAACGGTTTCTCTTCTCAGGCGATCAGAAGACAACTTCATGTAAACGGCTAGGAGAACTGAAAATTATGTTTCTCAGTCATAGTTTCCACTCTACTGTGTGGTTGCTTGGGAAATACTGGAGATGTAGAAATAGCCAAATTTCTTAGAATACATAGTTTGCCAAGGTGTTTAATGAGCGCACTCATTACTAATAAATCTTTAACCTAATTTGTGGATGAATTGAGCTGCTAATATTGGGGGAAAGGAATTCCTCCCAGAATAAGAAGGGAAGTTGAACTATTTTACTATTATAACCCAGAAAGTGAAAATATGAAGCTGACATGTAGAGTCACATATATTTGAATCAGTCAAGTCAGCCTATATCCCTGCCTTGTAAACAACAGTGTATCAACCCGAATTTTGAATTTGACAGTGATTAATGTAGAAATATTGGATCTTTTTCTACATAATTCATTATTTAATATCTTATTAACCTGCAAATGCATATTTCTTCATCAATACTATCATTTCCCCTTCCATAAATGTTTAGGAAATAAATTATGTTGTAAACTTCTTCAATGGAACTTCAACTTAACACAGTTAAGTGAATATTAGCAATCCCAACAAATATATGGCATCACTAATTTTGACTGGTTTTGACTGAATTCTAGATCATGTTTTTATGAAAACATGCATCTCAAATAATCCTTGGGACACAAGTTCTTATACTCTGGATTTTTTTCTCCCCTGAATCCATGAGGGATTTACTTAGATAGCTTCTATTAACACAAGTAAAACTTGCAATCCAATCCCCTATGCGTTATTTGAAGAACATACCTCAAAGCTTTGCCCGAGCAAATTTTGATGATTACTAGGGAACCCCTGGAAACAGGGATCTATAATGGCAACAAAGAAAAAAGACCCTAATCTATAGTTTAGCAATGGGAATAAGAGTACTGTTATATATTTTCAGTTATTATGCTGCTCGACTTGAACTCCAAATTGTTTCCTTCTTGAATGAATATTTGAAATAGTTTTATAGAAAAAACTATTATGACACTCTAAAGTTTCTAACATGTTTTAATACTATCTCAGATTTCAACCTTTCTTCCCTTTCCTCTGTCAAATGGCATAATATGTAACAACATACATTATTAACAGAATTTAAATAAAATCTCTGAAAGCTACCATTGTAAAGCAACAAATACTCTTGTATGTGTACCATTAAAATAATGTTTTCTTAATATCTATACATTTAATCTATTGCTGGCAATTTTCGCTATGATAAAGGATCTTTACATAATCATCCATGTTTTTAAAACTTCCAAAAGGAAGTAAGAAAAAGCAAGAACTCTTAAGCTAAATGGCATGAGTAACGCTCTGCAAATTATCTTGTCAATAATGAAGCCCAACATTTAAAAAGCAAGGCCGATAAAAGCATATAAATTATAACCCTGTTTAAGTTTGTATTTTTTCTAATCTTTTGAGATGGTAAATATTGCAGTTTTAGATTTCTAGAATTTTTGAGAGATTTTAGAAAAATAGTATCAAAAAAGTTATAGTGTGTCTTCAGAAAATTATGGATAAATTTTAAAAGTTTCTTAAAATACCTATAGGTATTTTGCAGGTAAAACCTGCAAAGACAGGTTTTGCAGAGCTTTGAAAAAAATGGTCAAATTTTGTTTAACCTACTTCACTTTGATGTCATAGACAATAGTGTTGTTCCTCAGCCTAAGAAATGCCCTGAAATTCTTTCCATCCAACATATTCTGAGTTTTATTCTTTCATTGTTTCCTCATTCCTTCCATCTTTACTAGCTTTTTTGGCTTTCAGAAACGGGAAATAATTGCTGATAGGCATGTTTGCTGAGAGGATTTCTCAGAGACCAAAGTGAACTCAACTCTGAAAGGAGTAATAGAAAATCTTAAGTGAATAGCCTCGATCACCTAGCAATGGCAGGCGAAATAGGAATCTTGGGGAAAAGAGAAAGGGACAGTTAGAAAAAAAATGGAAAGGAATATCAACCTGACTCTGAAGGAAGTCATCAGGGAGAGAGAAAGGTAGGGACACAGGAGGGTGGCAGAGGTATAAGAGGATAACAGGAACTGTCTTGAAACTAACTGCCTATGAAACTGTATTTTCAGTGCACAAGACAAATTTATACTCTATAGATGTTAGGCACACACTATGAAAACTGTAATCACTCACAAGAGAAGAACTGGAAAAGTATTTGCCCAGACTTGTTTAAAAGTATCTAAATATCTTTCATGAATCAAGAAATAGGCTGCAGAAATTAAAAATCTCTACCCTACATGAATGATTATCTACAACCACAGTCAACTGCAAACAACATAACCACGTAGTTAGTGGAAAAAACACTCAGTGGACAAAGATATGTTAGAAGGACCAAGACGAGACTTGTTAACTGATGTCATCTTGCATATTTTTACATGCACATCTCCTAACTAACTCTTCTATCATTGTTGACATCTTTAAGTGAAGTGTGGAAAATGGTAGCAAACATTTCATCAGCAAGTATTGGGGCATGAGATGTGTAAAGCTGGGGTGGGGAGGACTATGCTTCCTACTTCCGCTTAAACTTCTTAAATGGATACTGTGTGCAGAACATCAGTCTTCTCTATGCTCCACTTCCTAAATGACAGCCGTGCACAAATAAAATGAGCAGTTCTCCAAACCACTTTTACCCCAAAATAGGTTTAATACCATGAAATAATCATAAAATTGTATATTTCCCTCACAGAAATATATTGGCATGAATCTAAGACTGGTTAATTACTGTACAATTACAACAGCAATGAATTTCTACCATTTGACCAGTATAAATAAGATTTACCTGGAAAAGAGGAAAAAGAAGATTTTTCCTGTATCTGTAAATTATTTTGGCATATTATACCTGAATGTAAGTTATATAAGAATTGGATGCCTAAAAATATCTGGAATAATTAAATGATATTAATGCACTTTTCAATTCATTTCTCACTTGTGAGATTACTGAACAGCCTACCTGCCACATCCTGACAGTTGTCATTGTTCTTGAATGATTTTCACCTACCTTACTTATCTGTGTAAGAAGGTTATCTTTTGAACAGTGGCAAGAGACAAATCATTTCTTTAGTTTTATTTTAACAAATCTCTCACTGACTTCTTTGCCCAACTGTTATCTTTTCATATGCAAGTTTTACTTTGTCTAATGTATGCATAAAATGCTGCTTATGTTCATCCTATACATGGTTCAGCAATTTAGAGATCCATTTCTCTACCCTACTTCATACGGTATTAGCATACCAAGCTTAATCTTTCCAACAGGAAACTTAACAGATTTCCAGACTCTTCCTTAAAGTTAACCATACCTTTTTCTCTCTTTCTAGTATAGCTGGCAGTCAGATAAGTGATTCAAAATGTTGTCTTGAATCAAGATAACTAGTTCCTTTATCCATGAAATGTTCACACCTACACAAAAATGTGCCACACAGCCCCTCTTGTACCGAATGATTTATTGTATTTATCTGAAATAGGATATTACAGTTTCATTTTTCTTGGTATATACTCTGAAGTAGTTTACAACTTAAGTAGAAAAATCCTATTTATCTTGAATATATTTGCAAAAATATTTTGTATTATGGCCATTTTTCGACCTCATTTACTCTAGCTTCAGCTCAGAGAAGTTACATAGCATGGGATTAAACTGAGAAAAACACCTAGATCGGCGAAATAAAAATCAGCATTAACATCTACCCCATACTTTTTGGCCATAAAGAGCAAGTTTCAAAACAAATTTATTACTGAATTGTTTTAATCTTAGTTCCATTCTTATATCAGTAGAATTCCAGCCTGTTTATAAAAAGCTGAGGGCCCATCATCGGCTCTGATCAATTGATGTCAAGTCATATTGCTACGATTCTGTCTCTAGGATGTTACAGAATGCTGGTTTATTCATGGTGTGTTTTTCTACCTTTGTAGCACTGACTCAAGAATTGCTTCTTATATCCATAACAACAGGAGAAAGAAATGATATACCATCCATTTCTAGTAGAAGACAAAAACACAGAACAGCAGCAAGTACAAAATCTGCTCTAATGCACTAACTGTTACTGTATCGTCTCAGATCAGTTATGCAAACTAAGCAAATTACTTTCTGGAAAGAAACTTGCACACTTTCCCAGTCATGTCAGCTTGTGGACAAAGTTGCCTAATTTAAGTAAACAAACTAGCCAGCCAACCAGCCAACTATATTTGACATTGTTAGATCATTTCAGATGCTATAGAGCTCATCCAAATCAGTTTGCTGTATATTCTTGAGAAATAGCCAGTGTTTTATTTATGAGAATTTCTTCTCTATGCTTAGCAAGTTAAGCTAAAGAGGGCCCTTTCGAAGAAAGAAGATACAAGAACAGAGCCATGTAGAATGTGCTAAGTTTTATAGTAGACACTCACAAGGGACTGGTGAGTCCCAGGTAAGTTTTGTCCTTAGCACAAATTACAGAAGCCAATTCTATGACTCTTCAGGGATCAACCGTTTAAAGCTGGTTTTGTTAATCTAATATGTATTTACACTTAACCAGAGACAGGAAGGGATTTCTGTTGCCATTTGGTTTTTGACAACTGGTCTGCTATTTAGTTCTCATACATTCCTTCATTAATGTCTTGGACATTGCAGGAAAAGAAGACAAGACACCAGGAATGTGGTTTAACTAGGCCGTGACTTCATAAATAACACATCTGGGAACCATCTGGCAATGACTCGTCCAGTGCAGGTCATACTTCCTTTGTAATCCATACCACGTGGTGGCAAACTGCCATCAGCCCTCCACCCAGCTAACATGGCCTTAGCATCACTCCTGGGATCTGTGGGCCCCCTTCCCTTCTAAGAGAACAGAAAATAGGAGGCTGCCTCTGAACTATACCATAGCCCCAACTGTGTCCCCTCTCTTCCATTTCCTTCTCACGTTGGATTACAGTTTATCATAACTGGATTCTTTAGTCAATGATTACCTTTACAGGACATTTGCTACAGCAGGACACCAACTTTCCTGCCCTAGCCTGATTCTCACACTGTCAATAATTGCTTCCATGAGAACAGCCAGCATCACATTCCCTTTTAAGTCAGAGTACGTGAACAGAGGGTTCAACTGAACGCACGCCCCAAGTGAATAGTTATGATTTTTTCCTTTCAGTTAATTTATAAATCAGCCAGGTTGCTCCTATGATCACCTAGATTTTCTGGTGCCGTGTCCTGAAGTTACAGTCATTCACTGTAATATGATCCGGCTGTACTTATGACCTCTAATCTTAATCTCAGTTAGGCCATTTTTTTTTCCTTCCGTAGGTTTTATCTTGATTTAACCTGATTTACTCTTATGGTCTCTCACTCATCCTGAATGAATCAGAGCCATTTTCTGAACCCATAGTATGCCTCTTCACTTAGCCTACCTGAATGATAGCAGATCAACTTCCAGAAAAAACAGTTTCCTGATGTAAGCCAAATGCACATTTTTAACCAGACAATATATTTTCAGTCTGATACCTTTACTTCATTCTGAAAAACAGTCTATACATTTATACTACTGAAGCTGTTCCGTCCAGTCTTATGTATTGTCTCAGATATTATCACTCACAACCATAGTTTTTTAGGCTTCCATTTCCACCTATGCTTTAGATATAATCATTTTCATTTCGAATGAGAACTCACCTTATCATGATTATGTCCATAATGTCCATATCCAATATTCTTTGACATTAACGTGAACTTAAATATTCTTTCTGAATTAACTGTATTCCATGTGAATGGATGGTGGCATGGCATCAGTTGATCTCTATATTTGTTATTTCTGAACAGTGTGAATAATGAAATTTCACAGTACTGTAATACAGAAGTTTTCTTAATCACCTGTAATGTTTTCTTATATATATATATTTTTCCCAGAGGAATTGTAAGAAGTAAAGGCAATTTTTCTCTGTTCTTCACCGCCTTTATCAGTGACATAGATATTTAAGTCAATGTTCTACCAGAATTATATTTTACTAACTCCTGAGACATACTTAAGTCTAACATCAAGCTTTTCTTAAGCAGATATACTCCTAAATAATACTTATTAATACTGACATGAAAGAACACAGAATAGTAGATTGCCAAATATCCCTAACATATAAAGATAGAAAATAGGCACTCATAAGATTATAGGATAGATTATCTTTCTCCACTTACAAAGGTAAATAAAATTCATTGTGCTTCCACATTTCTAGTAACTTTACATGTCACAAAAATTTACTTCTGAAATCAAGATGCCAGAGGCCCAACAATTTGTAAATAGGCTCCTTTCTGGCTCCCAGCATTTTTTCCCAAATTTATTTCCCTCATGGTTTGATTGTCTTGAAGAACACTGACCTTATATATTTTTTAGTGTTCCCTAAAAATCAATTTACTGCCATTTATTTACAGGAAAACTCAATTTTCCCCCTCAATCTATCAGTCTTTCTTAAAGGGTTGTTACAGCTGGCTCTAGTCTTAATTTTCTTTTTTACTTTAAATGGAAGAGTAATTCAGGACCTCATGAATACTCACTAAGTATTCACATTTGCCTTTAAGAATAAATTAATTCTGATCATTGCTAAGGACACATCCGACAGGAAAGCATCCATTCCAAGGCCACTCCCCACAATGTTAAATCTGTAATTAATCTGCTAATCTATAATTAATCTTTTTGAATATTGCAGTCCTCTTAACCGATTTTCACAATACTAACAGGTTTAGTGCACATTTAATCCAGTCTCCCTCTAAGTTAACTTAATGTAGTACTGATGAAGGAGAAAGACTCACTATTTTTCATTTGTTGGCAGTATCCCAAGCTTACTGGACAAATAGATGTGAAGGCAGCAGCCTTTTATCCTCTCACGAACTCTTGCACAAAATAAAAGTTTAATAAGGTGGCTACTTTCATTTGACCTTAAACTTTAGCCAGTCCACATATATCAATCCATTCTCATAATGCCCTGCTCTTTTACAACCTCAGTATCCATTGGTTTGATCCACCAAAACAATCTGGACTTTTCATTAAAAGGTGGAACTAGATAGAAATCTACTTAATAAGGTGCTAGCTCATGAGTGTATGCCAAACAGTGCTGGAAGAAAGAGTAGGTTAGTGTCCTGGCCCCTGGGAAATGAGAGGAGACATCAGTTCTCAAGCCAAGAAACAAAGTCCTACTGCTATGACCGACAGGTGTTAGAGCACCTCTGATCCTTTGGATGCACATGAGTAGCTAAACACTTGATAAGTTCCTCTGCTACCTGCTTTCTCTGCTGTGAGAACACTTCTTCTCATCACAAATATTGTCCAAAAGCAGGTAAAGAGAGAGCTTCATAGCCTATAGAAATATAGATGCATACCTACATGCAAATACATATGTATGTATAAACACTTCAAGAGAAAACGCTTTCTGGACGAAAAGGAGTTCATAAGTTGAACCCTCTGGTTTTACCAGTCAGCTACAGGACCATCCTCCTGTCTTCTCAAAAAGAGACTGAGTGGCCTGTCTCAAGAAGGTGGGTCTAAAAGCTTCATGAATGGGAAAGTTTTTGCTGGCCAAAGTTTCCCCATCCTCTGAAACTGTGGGATTGGTTTGTTTGATGAGTAGTGGACAACATGTTGTTACAATTCAAACTAAACTAAACTAAACTATATATTAAAATGAGAAAAACTTTAGCCTTTTGATTCAGGACCTCTCTTATTTCTAGAATTTCATATTATCATATCATTCCCTAATTGCTACTGAGAGAATGTGATTTGAGTTGCAAACTGATAAGAAGAGTAATAATTAAGAGGGTATACCAAGTACATCTGCCTTAAGCAAAAGTAATTTGCAATACTGAATTAATGTATTCCTTGTCTATCTGTGATATTTGGTGCCACATTTGCTTCTTTTATGGTTTTGTGCATATTTATTTATTCTGATTGGTTCTGTCTCCCAGAGTGTGTTTTTTTTCCCCAATACCATTTTACCCCCTCTGAATAAATATAAGAAAAAATAAATAAATATAAGAATAAATTTTGCAGATGCCCTGAAAAAAATCAGAAGGCTTTTTAAAAATTATTATCATTTACCAGAAAATGGTAAAATATGTACATATCTTCTGATAGATCCAACTGTGCTCTGAGATGGAAATCATTTTTTAATTAATTTTACAATATATGTATCCCTTAATTCTCAATTTTATGCCTTCTAAACTTCTGTTCTATTATTACTTCAAAAAGTCATCTCCTGTTTCTGACTGATGCACTTACCATTAGGTCAGTTAAACTGAGGCAAGGGCAGTACTTCACCAAAACATCTTTCCTGAAGATGCTAAAACTGCAACAGGATTATTTGCTGAAATACGGATTATTACAACACTTTTGGTACCCTAGTACCACTGCCAGTTTCCCAAAGCAAAGTGTCAGGCAAGGTTGGTGTTTATCAGTTGATTGAAAGAAACTAAGAGTGAGTTTCTCCACATTAGCTAAGGACAAATGTGGGTTACCTGTGCTGCATCCTCACAGGGACTTAACTCAGTGAAAACTTAGATAATTAAATAAATAAAGTGATTCCTTCTATTCTGGGATCCTATGTGGAAACTCTCTCCTGAATGAGGCACCTAGGCCAAGTCAATCATTTCCTGAAAACCCAAATAACCAAAAAATTAAAAACAAACAAAAACATAACAAAATATTTTAATTCCATTAAACCTGTCTGCTTCACAGTTAAAGCACCTAACTGCTTGAACTATATGAAGGAATGTAGGTGATCTTTGTTTAACTGTATTTCCCCACACCTCACTGAAAGCAGATTCCTGTCTGTTGGGATGCAACTAGCTGTATAAACACAGTATGTTTTGGGGCTACATTTTCAGTTGCTTTTAAAGCCATGATGTATACACTGCTTAAATATTCACTTGGAGTAAGGAAGTAGGAGTACGATTTCCCTGGTGAGTGACTTAACTACCAGGCATTCCAGATCTTTCTCTGACCTAATGAATATTTCATATTTTATTCTGTGTAACAACATATTACGCAATCATTCAATTAAGCACTGTCTCATAATGCATATGCACAAGGTGTTTTTCATGAATAACACCACTGAAGCTGAGAGTCTTGTTTTGTAAAATAAAAAATGTTATTCTTCATTACTTAGCCCTACATCTCTATTGTTCTGTTGTTGAAAACAGAGCTCAGATCTGAAAATATTCATCATCCAGCAGTTGTTGAAAAGATCATTAAATCCTAGACAACCTCCAAACCAGAATGGAGAGATTTGGAGAAACAGGTTCAGTCTTTCTCCATTAGCCCACACACAGCTATGGAAGCCATATGAGGAACATATTCTGAAAGATCTTGTAAATATATAGTCAGCTTCTAGAAAAGGGAGAATCCAGAATCATAAAAAATATTTGGGCATGGAATCAGACATCTTGTAAAATATAGAAAGGATGAATTACAAAGTACAAAAAGCAAGTGAGGTAGAAGAGAATGACAAAGAATAGAAACTTCAGGTCAAAAAGACCAATACCTTACAAATATCTGATCTTCCCCGCACTGAATAAAATAAAATAAAATAAAATAAAATAAAATAAAATAAAATAAAATAAAATAAAATAAAATAAAATAAAATAAAATAAAATAAAATAAAAAAGAAGTTGATGCCATTTCCTTAACTACATGAAAAAGACAAGGGAAGAAAAAGAGGAATCTTATAGGAGCTAGTTTGCTGTTTTCAGGGATGCTCTTCCCCTCCCAAAAACCAGAACAACCGAACTAAAGACTGGAAAAGCCTAATAGAAAAGACTAGTTATAGATTTGTCTTATCAGAAAAAGAAAATTATGAGCCTGAATTAAATCACCATAATAGAAATAGAATTTTACTCTTATCTAAAGCTCATATAAATACTAGGGAACATGTATACATATATATATATATATATATATATATATATATATATATATATATGACATTTTGCCTAGCATTTCAAGAATATTCTGAAATGGACTGAAATACACTCAAATCCCTTACAGATGGAACTGCTAGAATGACTGTGTTTGCTGCTGAACTTGATCAAGAGCCCCCCATGCTTATGGAGTTTGCTCCAAGTGAAAGGTGTCAGTCATTCTCTTTTACAATAGACAAACTGTACGTAGGTCAGCAGCAAGCTCTCGGGAATCTGCCTTATGACAGCTGAGAAAATCATCAGATATCATTGATGCTAAGAAGCTCGATCTCAGTTTGCCTTTTAGTTAAGGGAGAGACAAGGGAAAATGTGTCAATGATGAGGACAGCAAGTTTTAGAAACAGCTGGAGATAAGTTGAATCCTTAGGCAAAGTAACATAAGGACACGCGTGAATATCTGATGTTTGTGACATGGCAAATGAAAGGGTCCTGTGAAAAGGGTCCTAAAAAAGTTTCTGTTCCAGGAGCTCTTATGCTGCAAGAGTAGGATATTTGTGTACAACAGCTTAAAGAAGAGCTCTATTTATATATTTTTTTCTTAATTCTTTTGTTTATGAGGTAATTGATACATTCAGATGAAGAGGTGTATTATTGTGTGGTTTTAATTTATAGATGTCATAAGAAATTGCCATGGGCTTCCATCAGTCAAATGCAAATATAAATGTTTTTTGTTCAGTACTGTGAAGAGGTAGTGTGAGCAAGCGTTTTTAAGCTTAGCTGGTTTGCAGAAATATAAAAAAAATCATTTTAAGGACTTTTTTTCTGTATTTCAGTTGTTATTTTATGGCTAAATGCTTATATGAAACCAAGATTCTTGCTACATTTTCATTCCACTTACAGTACTTTTTTCAAGTTTTGAAAGTGTTCTAACCTTTTGTTGTCCTTTTTCAAAAATAGTGTGCTGTAAAAAGTTCATATTGATCCTCTGGATGAATCCTTGAATGCAAACTCTTGCATTCAGCTAATTTGACCCAATTTCCTTTTCAAATTAAGTTACTCAAGGTCAAAACTGCTACTATTTGACCTGCTCTGTGGGATAGAAGTAAGCTAAATTTTTAAGAATTTTATAGTTGGGCCAGAAATAGTCTAATTCCACAAGCTCTGGAATTTTCCTGACTACCACATTTCAAGTTTCACAGAATTTATTATCTGACAGCAGCAACAGAGAATGAAAACAAAATAATAAACACACACACAATTACAATTTTATCACTTCAGTCATCATTATTTCCTGAAAGTTTCACAGATAATGCAATATATTTTTAGATATAATTTCCATCTACAAATGTATCAGTGCCACAATCCACCCAACATTTCAGAGACTCTATTCAAAAGCATCACAACTTTTGTGGGCACTTCATGAGGTGTATGTTATTTATGGGCTTCATTTAGACTGCTTCCGCAAGTAACAAAAAATAAAAAAAGAGAGAAGTCTACCCAGTTTATTCAATATTTTTGTGGATTTTTAAGGTAGTAGATAGGGGCCCTTTTGCTATATTTAAGGCTAAGGATATTAAGTCAAAGGAAAGCCTTTTTCTCACTGCATTGAAAATATTTTTATCTTTTTCTCTAATCATCCAATAGTTGTCAACATCGTTCTCCATTCTATTTCTAGTTAACATTTATTTTTAGTTAGTATTTATTTATTGATATCATTTTATCAATAAGTTACTGTTCACCTTTAGAATGGGCATCTATTTGAGGCTAAGAAGTCCAGTAGGTGACTAAGTGACAGTGGTTTGGGACTGAATCCAAAATTTAGAAATCTAATTATCTTTAAGGATTTGGTTTTACATGAATTAGTCTTGTATGTTCTATTAAAGCTCTTAAGCTTTACAGTTTGTGGGGAGGCTGTTTCATATGTGTCTTCATAAAGAGTAAAAATATTCTACTTACAACAATACCCTTTGTGAAATCACTTTTTTTCTTTTGTTTAATGCCTACCCTCTGTCAACACAAGCAATTAAAAGCATTAATACTCTTTCTCTTTTTCCCTTCTAACAATGAGTTCGTCTGAAACTAATAATATAATACTAATGTTATATTTAATTGAAAATGGTTTATATCATTCTCATTAGGGAAATATTTGCCTCAAATTTATTACATTGTGGTATTGTACCATACATTAAAACAGGAAAATCTGTAATTCTGGATGTTCGTTTGTTCACTTTTGCAGGAGACACCCATTTTATTGCCTCATTGACTCACATGAACAGAAGAAGCTTCAATTCTGCTCCTTTTGAAGGATGAAAATCTGAGAAAAAGATCCCCTCAGCAGTATTTTAAGTAAACATCTAAGTTTCTTAGAAATGTTCTAGATGTTTGATCCTTCTTCTTTTGCTAGAATAGGAAAAAAAGAAGTTCTCTTTGTATCTCTTCCTGTCACCACCACTACTTGAGGTTAACATATTGTCTGTCTACTTTTAATAGAAACATTCTTCATGTATTCTAACAAATCACATATATCTGAATTCTACATACAGAGCTGTAATTCCATTGAGAGTTTGCAGTGACATTGATAAATGATGTCACCAGAACCCTTTGCTTAAATTACAATCTTAATTATGTACACCTGGGTTCTTATTATGCCTTATATTATTTCTGTCATAGCACTATCTTGTCCTATTCTTACTCTGATGCTAATTTGTTTTATCAGTAGCCTGGGCATTGCAGCTTGGCAAAGCTTGTCCACAGTGTTTAGAGTACTGACAATTTCATCCTTGTTATTGCTATTTTAAAGACAGAGTGTAGCAGTATATACCACAAATAAAAATTTCTACATAGAGCTGACATTGATTTCACTCAAAGGTGTGGGCTTTTAACCTATTTATCTGTATGGGAGACGAATTTCAACATGGTTAAGGTGAGAAACACCTTGCATGGTAAGCCTGGGAGTAGGAAATAAAAGTTTATTCTAGTTCTCCCTCTCTTATTTTTTATATACTCACCTTGTGAACCTAACTTGGATTAATTTTATCACAGGAAATATAGAAGATTTTGCTTTGAGTCCATGTGTGGCTGACAGCATCCCTTTCAAAATAATCAATCAGGCTGTGGCTTGCTTTGCTCTGGAAACCCCTCGAAGAGACACGCTTGTAACAAAAGTGATTAAAAGCTCCCAAATCCACTTTATCATCCCAACATTTACAAAGCATGAAGAAAGCTTAGACTTTTAGAATGTGACTTGTATCTCTTCATTATGTTTATTTAACTTGAAAAATGTAGGTCCTATTTTATACAGCACTCAAACACTTCCAAAAAAAATTCAGAGCTAAAATCTAACATCTTAGTTTTGAACTCAGTCTTTAGTCAGACAAATGTCTTGATCAGTGTCAGATTTGAAAAATGAGTTCCAGATTTGATCCTTGTCATCATTTATTCCTCCTTTTTTATTTATTTATTTTTTTTTTTGATCCTTGGCAGAATCTGAATTGATTTTTTTAGAAAAAAAAAGGTCGCCATTGCTTATTTTATGCCTAGCCTGTTGGGTACTATAACACTCGTTTTCCTCCCTATCACTACTCAGTTCTTCAGTAGCAATCCTCAAGCCCCGATGACACTGAGAATCAAAACATACTGATATTTGGGGTGCTACTGAAAAGTGAGGGGTAAAAATAAGTAAATCAAAAGTAAGTGAGGAAAGAAACTATGCCAACCCTATTAGAAATATAATTTTCATATCAAATGTGTTCTAAATAGATATTTTACATAATAAACCTTATAGTATTTGGGTTTGTTTGGTTAAGACAGCTATCAGATTTGTGATATTGTTATTTATTTGTATATGAGCAATCAATCAAGTATGCTCAAGCATAAGATACAGAAGGGATTTATTCTTGTCTCAGCTCTCTGACACTGAAATCTTGTATTTATGTAATTTTTTGTTGTTATTTGCTGTATTCATCTTTGTGTTTTAAGTTCTTTCTCATGTGACACATAGGCCAAATGTGCCTTTGAACTTTTCCCACGCTGTTTTCTTGAGTATAAAGGCTGTTCTAATGGCTCTTCCTGTCCCTGACATATATGTCAAATTCCTTCAGAAAAAGTACAGTCACCCCAGGGAATGGGAAGAGGACTGAATCCACAGCCCTTTAAAATGCTAATTAGACTTTTATCAACCAACTCTCTGAAGGCATTTGTAATTCTGAATGTTGTATATTTCTCAATAATTCCAGCCTATGGCACTAATCATTTCTCTTTGGAAACTCCATAGTCCATCACAACAGCCAACAGTGTGGAAAACCTAAGGAAGATGGAAACAAAAAAACAGCAGGTGATAGAAAATCTAGGCCTATCTTTACTTTGTGAATCTTTGAAGCGCTTAGGTCCAGCATCTCAAACTGTTATTAATAATCTTTCTCACATCTCTTGTATCAGGACCTGCTTTTCAGAAGGTCTTATATTCCAAGCTTGCCTAAAAACTCACCCCGGATTTGTTTTGCATCTGCTTTATTTTAAATGGAACAAACCACATCAGCTTCCCTTTCTGGCACACCTTTAAATTTTCGGTGAGTGTATCAGGTCTTCTTCAATGAATGGAAGAAGTTGTATGCATGGCTTTTCTCCCCTGTATGTCTGTGTGCACATGTGTAGGAGAAAGACCTGTCTTTTCTGCCATTCCAAGAATATCTGAGGCACAGATATGGTGCCTAAACTTACATTGTGATTTGAAGAATATGAGACAAATAAATGTCAAGTGGAAGCAATGATACTGTTACGAAATGCTCCCAGAGTGTCTTCTGGAGAGAGATTTAAAGAAGATAAGCTCTTTCTGGCTTATTGCTTTTACTTTGTTTTGTTTTCTGAGATCCTCAGTAGAAAAGAGAAAGAATAGAAAAAAAAAAAAAAAAACATGGCTAAAAAGTCAGTATACATGGTCCACTATGCAAAGCCTAATCCACCTAGGCCTCCTTAGAACCTAATCCACCTAGGCCTCCTTAGAAAGCAATGAGTCAATAAACCTAAGTTAAATATTTGCAAGCCAGACTTTTAAAGTGCCAACAAATACCAGAGTTTTACAAAATCTCAGTGGTAACGTATATTTCCTCAGATGGTAACAGGCCAGTACAAAACTGAGTCACATTAGAGAGAAGAAGGATGGAACAGATTCCTGTGGCTGAGATCCAGTTCTGTAATTTTCCTTTTAATTTGTTTTCATATAGGTAGAAGAAGTTCCTGTGTAACCGGAGAACCTGAGGGGGGAACTTCCATAATATTTTAAAAAGAGCTCTGTCATTACTGAGCTATACTTAAAATACTCTGTACAGAATAGGTATGGCCTAGAGCAGAAGTAAACAAACAAACAAATGAAAGGTCAGGATTGCTTATCTTAATTATTTAAATGGGAGACAAATCTCATACTGTTTTTTTTCTTGAGGACTATGCAGTTCTTCCATGAGCCAAAAATGTCTACTTGCTCAGCTTGCTGGTTCAGGTAGGCGCGTGAACACAGTAGTGTTCTGCAGTTTTCTTTCCATCCAGTTTTACTGCCCGAGACACTTCCTTGAAAGTTTTACTTTTTTGCTAGACTAAACACCTATTTATACCAGGGTTCCTAATCAAGATATAGAAGACACACAGCGCTTGACCGTGTGTTATTGAGATCACTTTACTTGAAAAAGATTTGGGTTTTTTTTTGTTTTGTCTTGTTTTGCTTTGCTTTTCCCTGTGTTTCTTCTTTCCCTGCCCTCTGTTTACTTCTTCCACAATACACTGCATGTGTCTTCTCCGATTAGTGTGAACTCTATACTGGACAATAGTCTTCTGTATTTTTTTCCAAAGGAAAATGAAATCCTAATTAGATTTGTGGTCCTTTGGTGTTAACAGTACTACAGATTGTAAATACAAACAGCAGAAGCCAAAAGGGAACAGTGATCCTGCATTCAAGCATTTATACTCAGTTCTTGGGTGGGGGGATATATATAAATACACTTTGGGTTAGATTCCAGAGTCAGTTACACAACTATAAACTAGAAATAACTCAGCTGGGATTAAGAGAGCTGATATTGCTATACACTTGGAAAATGAAATCAGAGTTTTCCCATTTTGTTTCAAATAGTTTGATTCAAAACTTTCCTCAGCTTGCCGCTAAGTCTTTCAGGGGGTGAGGGAATGTAGCCACAGGAGTTATTTACTTATTAGAACTCCCACATATTTATTAAAAATATCAAGAGTAAAATTTAAAGAATGCTTAAGACAGATTTTTCCAATCTTTCTTTGAGATTCTAAAATAAAACAATAAATATGCAGGATACATTGGTCAGTGGCCATTGCCCTGAGCTTATCTGGGACACAGGCTCACTCGCAGCTCATCAGTCACGGCAGAGCTATGTGCGGCCATACCAGGTGGCTGCCGCCTCCGCACTCCTCTCCTTGCACTTCATGCTGGGAAGCAAAGGGTCACACTCCTTCCTGGAGTACTCAAGGTGAAGGCAGGAGAAATCTCCTGTGGGAAAATTTCACCCCAAAAGGGAGAAAAAGATGATCTGGAAAGCCACTGAAGTCGTTTATTTTCATTCCCCAGAAGTCTGCCGTTTGCCATTTTCTCCAGTTACTGCTCAGAACGGCCCTTTCCTCCTCTCTCCTCCTCCTCCTCTTTACAGTTTCCCCACCCTTGTGAGACCAAAAAACAGAGAGGCTATCATTAATCTTTTTTTTTTTTTTTTTCCCCAAAGTGTTTAGGTCTATGAGATCTGGCTTTAATTACCAGCCATGCGAAGAACTAATTACTCTGGCCTACCAAAGACAGGCCTGAGCGAGGGAGTGCTGCTGTGAGGATGTGACAGCGCACATCTCCATGTGCTAGATATTCCTGGCGTTACCTCTGCGTTGCTGGAGGAAAGATATAAAGGGACAAGTATGCAGGAGGTTCTCCAAGTTTACACATGCCTCTGCAGATACCTCTGTGGGAATTACCTGACTCCGTTTGAGAGCAGCTCTGGTACAGTGCAGAGGAAGCTGATAGCGCTGCAGCAATAAATGCGTAACGATAACGAGTTGGCCCACGACTCAAAGCTGAGCTATGCTAACCTAAAGGAAGCATCATAAATTTGGGACTCTCGGTCTGGCTCAGTGAAAGGGCAGGCTGCCGTAAATGTAAAAATGCTGCATGTCTTTCTAGCAGCTGAGACTTCATCTGGCCACATCTCTTTAGAAAGCTCTTGTCCTCTGGGAAAGTGAGCGAGTTTATAATACATTTTAAATCTCCGAAATGCACGTTATTACTGTAATAATCTCCTTGCTCAGCATGGAAGTCGAAACAGCACACTATTTGTGAGCACTGCACACCGAATGAAGCTACATCTTGTTGGAGTTAAAGCTTTTCAGTATTTCAGCCAATAAAACATGCTCCTTCTCTGATCTGTGCCCAAATGAATTGACTGGGTGCATTAAAATATGAAGTATAACACAGGAATAGCATTTAAAGGGAAGGGTGTGTATGGCAACTTTATGTTACTTAGTAACAAGGACAATAACATTAAAAATGATAAGTGAAATGGGAGCCATTCCAGGAAAAATACATATTGTCTGAGCTTGTCGTGTAAAACATCTTGCAGAAGACCTGAGAAGGCTGAATAGGTCAGGACCAGGAAAGAGTGCAGATCTTCTCTAGAGAATCTGGAATTTAGCTATTGGTTTTCCAAGGACCAGAGGCAGAACACGTCTGGCACAGAAGTGACCAGAAATGCCAAACCACTTACCCACCCATTCCTCATAGACTGGAGACCAGGCTGCTTCCTTTTCCCGCATGTCCTGTGCTCCAGCTCCTTTCTTAACCGAAGAATCTGGAGCAGCGTTTGGTTCTGATGCTTGGAAGATGCCACACAGACAGATATCATCAGCCATCCCGCTCTGCTTTGTGATTTTAAAATCTCTGAAGCAGTGCAAAGCACAGAGGTAGCTTGTTTTGGGTACCAGGAGCAATGTATCTGTGTTAATTTCCTGCTCTGTCTGGTTTAATAGTTGTTCCTCCTATGCAATTTTAACATGGACGCTTGAAAAAGAGTGTTTTCTTCCTTGCCCGGAATGGTGTGCAGCAAGCCCTTCTCTCCAGAGTACCCCTGCCGAGGAAGCGATCTTTCTGTGCCATTGCATCTAAAGCTGTGGATCACCTTAACTCAACTTCTAGGTATTTTGTGATGCATCACTAAGTGCCACACTAATGCTTATTTAATTCTGTAAGACTTTCTTCCACTTAGTGTGATTCATGACTGAATCTATGATGCAGAATAAATCATCTTTAATTGTCCCAGCTATGACAATTAAATTATGACAATTAGGAAATACTGCCTATTTCGTGAATATTATTACCCTTGCCTTCGTTTGGGGCCTGACCTTGATTTAATTGATTTCATTAGAAAAACTGGTCTTTCAAGGATGCGATTCGGGCTCCATAGCATTTCCCTGCCATTTTATTCATCTGGAAGGGGTAGGTGAGAAAGCAGAGGGCAAAGTGTCTTTTTTTTTTTTTTTTTTTTTTTAATACGTAACCAGAGAGAAGTTGGGCCATTACGTTTTTAGTCTTAATTGTATTCAAAAATTATTAAAATACAGTTAAGCTGCCCAGACTCCACTAAGGAAGTATTCTCAGTTCTCTTGGATTTCTCCAAAGATTACACCTTCTGGAGGACAGCAAAACTGGGCTGAAGAGCTGCTGTGTCAACAGTTTATGTTGCAGCTGACTCACTGTGACTTTTGTGCGCACACAAAAGTAAACGGAAAAATTAGTGTTGTTTTTTTCTGAGTGCTAGGCAATCCTTCACCCATCTGAAGTCATCATCCATCTGAAATCACCTCCAATAAATACATTAAGTAACACATTATCTAACACTTCCCCAAGCCTTATCAATAATGAACGCTGTGAGTATTTGTGTATGCAGGTTGCTGCTCAACCTTGTGCGACAGCCCTGAATCTTATTACTCTGCCACGAACGAGACCTGAGTCAGGGAGGGATGCAGACTAAGTGCAATTTAAGAAAAGAATGCATATGTTACTGAACCAAATGCTTAGGTTAGACAGAAACATTTCTTCTTGCATTGTAGGAATGAGTGAGAGAAGTTTTATAGCGTGTGCAATGTAGAAAGCAAACCTCTCCGGTCGTAATAGCCTATGAATTCCAGACTACGGATCCCCGGTCCATGAATTCAGGGTAGGCTGTCTTGTCCACCACTTTTGGGGTCCGGCGGTCACAGGGAGTGGTGAGTTCCACAACTGCAACTGCTTTTTTAAAATTCCTATGACTGAAACTTGGAGGTGCAAAAGCCCAACGCTTCCTGTCAGTGCAGCTAGATCAACATGAGGAATATGAATAGTTGAGAGCATGTGTTCCCTTGCAGCAGAACAGAGTGCATTTGTACAGATAGTTGAAACTAACAGGACAAAGTGGGTTTGTGTGTAGTTCTACAAAGCAAAGACAGAGGAGAGGGAAATAAAAAAAGAAGGAAAAAAAAAAAGATTTCAAAAATCCCCATAGAGAATAATGGAAAATGAAATGTTAGCACTGCATAAAGTTCAAAAATCATAGAACAGACAAATAAACAATGTTAAAGAAAATCTTTTTTAAAAAATAAAAATATTCTGTGAATGTTAAAGGAAAGCTAACAATACATCACTGAAGCAAGAATTGTTTAAAATAAGGTTCAGCTAGACCCTCTTCTGCCCTTACTGTTCATCTGTGTTGTGTGTCTTCAGACTAAGGAGTTTTGCTACTTAGAACTGGAAACAGAGCTTTAAATTAGTCTGCTCTAGTGCCTCAAAACTGAATTATCTCCCTGAGATTATATGATTATTTAAACAATTTGTTCAATATGTCAACTATTTTTTAAAAAAACAAATGAGAGTGTCCAGCATCACAACTTTTCCATGAAATGGAATGGAATCTGCTCTAGGACAATTGCTGTCTCATGTCTTTGAATGAGAATTTACCCTATAAAAATCCTAAGCAATTTGGTCAGGTAATTTTTATGCAATATTAACAGAGCCAGTCAAAGCAGACATAGTGGATGAATATTTTATAAATATGTGTAACAAATAACATAGCAATTATAAAAATTAATAGCTATGAATGAATTTTAGGAGAAGATTACATTCTGTGGAAAAGTAGAAGAGGAAGTAGATGATAATTCATGTTAAGCGCACAAAGCAGTTTTCACCCTCAAGGTTTCAAAACTGGTATAAACAGTTAACCAAAATGAATATTATATTTGTGGAGAGAGTGGACAAAAGAAAGATTGTGTACAGCTGTTTAAAACTATACAGCATTTCTGCACTCCAAAGTTTGGGGCAGGAGATGTTCCGAAAGCTCCAAATACTCCATCATATCAAGTAGGGAATTTATGAGGGCATAATATATTTATTCACACTGCCTAGGGCTGGGCCATCAGTTTGAAGATCCTTGCTCTTATAAATATGACATGAGACCTCTAAACTGACCATTATTTTTTTAAGAAACCTGTGTCAGCCACAGAGCTTCTGCAAACGTTGATTTCAACACAGAATCTGCAAGATTTGGAAAAAAAGAGTCCCAAAAGGCTCCAATCTCAGCCCCTGCCAGTTCTCTGATTTTCTCTGGGCAGAGGCTGTTCAATAGAAACGCCAGCCTGGCCTGCTGATGTTTGAGTCTCAGAAATACGTGAGTTGTGAGAGAAGGCCTCACAGCACAAAGCATCCGATCACGTGCTGCAGGAGCACTAAACAACAAAACCTATCACTTTGGTCCAAGTAAATAGCTGGTAGATGCATCTATGAATATTAAACTCACTTCAAGCAGCAGGGAGCAGGCAACCTACTGTTTGAAATAAGAATGTGTGCTTACAAATCATCCACTATTGAGGGACTTTCCCTATCAGACCGCAAGCCAGCAGGCAATCTAATTTTTCCTTTAATAGCTCCTACAGTGTTGAACTGGCTTTCTTGTAAAATCTCACCCATTTCATCTCTGCCTGTTTTTGAAACACCACCCTAAGACCTTTTCTGCCCATAGGGTGTTTGCAGAATTACATCTTTTGGCAATGCATTAGTTCAGACCCTTTTCTTGTGGTTTTATTTTTAGATGGATCCTATTCACTTTTTAAATGCTTTATTTAATTATAGCCTTCTTTGTTTTATAGTGCTCTGCCACTAAGAAGTAAAAAAAACCACTACTATATTTTACTTACCATTGCTTGGTATCATGCCATCATTTACTGGGTTTTCCTGAGAACCACAATTAACAAAAGCATTCTGTGCCACTATAATACGGTATCTTTCCACTAAGGCTCATGGTAGAACCTGTCAAAACACGTTTTAATATTACTGACTTGGAAAAATGACACACATTTTATTTCATAGCTGACCAGACAAATTGTAAGAAGAAGTTCTTTTGAGAATTCAGCCTTCCTTGGGGCACACCTAGAATGGGACATGTATGAAGGAAAACACTTGAGCTTTACTCAAGAATACATCAGCATGATTTTTGGAAATTTATTCTGTGGTAGTTGGTTTAGTTTAAGGTTCTTTAAAAAGCTTAAATATGAGTTGAGAAGTGAGATTCATCATCTTTTTTCATCCTTTTTTCAGTGATGTCTTTCTAAACCAATCCATATTCTGTTAACTTTCCACATTTGCTTTTTTATGATTAAAAAATAAAAAAGTGGGCCATCTATATTGCTATATTAATGCATCAGTCCTAATCTTAGTTAATCATTTTCTGTTCCAGGAGCCAGTCACCACTTATTGTCTGCTGTGTCTGAGAATTATACTTCTCTTCATGATTCCATGATTTTTTGGCTGGAATTTATTCCTGACTTAATCTTGCTATAGAAATTAAAAAAATAAAAATAAAAATCCAGCTGCCCTGAAATTTATTGTTACATTATCACGTGAAGCCTTTGTTTTGAAGCATCTGAAGTGAATGCCAAAAAAAAAAAAAAAAAAAAAAAAAGGAAGTATGAACATCTATAATTAATATGAGGCCTTTTAACATGATACAAGTATCTTACAGATGATGTAAGCTCCTATCATTCTTTTTTAATCTCGGTGGCAAAAAAAAGTAATAGA